>NC_030855.1:7893393-7910588 GCF_000208745.1 Theobroma cacao | reverse complement strand
AAAATCGTAATTTTACCATCCGCGGACAAAATTTGAGATTTTGAGAGAATTTAGATCAAATTTGACAAATTGGAAAATGGTATGAGTATAAGGGATGAAAAATATGTCTATGGGCCATTTTTCAGTTTTTTGGGCAAAAATGTAATTTTTCACTTTTTCGAGGGCAAAAGTGTAAATTTCAAATTAGTCTCAGTGGTAAACATCAAAATTTTTGATTTTACCCCAAATGAACCCTCGAACTCTGAACAATCATTTTTAGTCATTCCTTGACTATAAAATATTAAATTTCATCATATAATTCCTATTTGAACTAGTTCGAGGTTAAATCAACTCAACTGTGCCATTAGGTACAATACCGAGTTTTGTCTATTGTTAGGTGCTTTTCCTAGCATTATAACATGCTACTCAGTGCATGTATGTCATGACATGTGTTTATAGTGTCAGGTTTTACAATGGAAATATGATATTTTCTTGAACTTTAGTGGTGATTCATTTTTTTTAATGTTTTAATAGTTTTATTTTTTTATATGTTTATATACTTTAATTTGATATTTAATAGCTTGGTCATACCTTCATCTTTTGCATTTCTTGCCTCGTTACCTCAAATATTTCCTCAAAAGTTGTACTCTTTTAGGATCCACGGTCTCCTTAAAGACCCTTTGGAGCTCTTTTTTTAGCTTATCTCCTATAGAGCTTAGCTCTTCCATATGGCTTTCATAATCCTTCATTTTCTCCCTTAACTCACCCATTGCCACTCCCACCTTGGATAACCAACTTTCTAATGCATACAACATGCTACCTTAGGGGCTCACATCGTGCGATGTTAGGACAGATTACTTGTGTGTTGGTTCCTTAAGTTCAACCTTAAACACTAACACCATAAGCAACAGAAGCCAATATGTGGCAAATGCACTTACTAAAGCACAAATATGCACAACCACTAACCAACACATGAGAATAACTAGAGCACTAGAGTAGATAAGGCAAAGGTTTGTGTATTCTATTCACAATTGCAAGAGATTTACAAATGTGTAACCAAATTTTACAATGACTTTTAAATGCTTTATTTATAGGCAAAATCCCTCCCACACCCAACTGCTATGAGGGGAGCCACCACAATTCAAACTCAAATAGCCTTTCTTACTCTAATGCCTAGAACCTACTTGTCAAGCTGTCCCATCAAGAGTTTGAAAGTATATGAATATGGAAAGGGAAGTGTTACTGTCTCCCCCTCCCTTTCGTAATTTCATTTTTTGTAGTGGATGTTTGAGGTTCAGCAAACATAGTAATAGTCATTTTTATCTCTATATATTTTGGAAACCTTTCAACCATAGAGGATTTTATTTGTAGTAATTTCAAGGAAAGATTAGTTTCACTTCTGGGTAACGGAAGAAACAAAATTCTCTCAAATCCTATTTGGTCTAGCTTTTTTATAGCTTAAAAGTTATTATGAAACTCTTATAAAAAATAATAGCTTAAAATTAAGTTAAAGCTATTTGATAAGCTATTTGGCAAAATAAATTAAATAAGTTTTAATTTTGGTTAAAATTACCATAAGGGGTATTCATGCCATCTTCAATCACCTAATAAACTAAAGCGGAACAAGTTTGCTTCGAGCTTATATACGATTTTTAGATGTTAAACTTAATAGCTCTTAAACTTTGTAGAGTAGTAATAGTACTAGTTTTTTGTTGATCTAACAAGCATTTGGACCATAATGCTTCAATTCTCCAAGAAAAAACAGGGAAAAGAAAGCAATGTATTTAACATTAAAACCTTTTTTTTTTGTAAAAAAGAGAGAAACCCTTTAAATAATACCTGAATATAGCTTTGAATTTTGGATCTTCTTTTTCTTAATCGTTGTAAGAACAAAAAAGTCCTAAATTTTTCTATTCTATTACTAGGTCTTCTATTTTTTTTTCTAGAAATCTTTGTAGAGAGAGGTAGAGGAAAGGGAGATCGCAATTTGTTTTTGAGAAAAGGTGATTTGCAAAAGAAGGGAGAGGGGAGGGAGATCGATTGAGAGAAAGGGTATTTCCTAAAAAGCTAGCGTGTTTTTTAAATAAGAGAAGAGAAAGTTCTTCTCTAAAGCTTTTCTTTAAGCTCTTTTTTTTTAAAAAAAAAAATTGTTTTTTAAAAAAAACTTACTTTTTTTTAAGAGCTTATCAAAATCCTTGTTTGGCCTAGCTTCTGCTTTTAAAAGGTAGATAAGTTAAAAAAAACCAGGCCAAACAAGCACTCAATCTTAATTTCAAGAAGAGTCTACTATGGTAGCACAACGCCGACGCCAACTTCATTGATTGAAGGGTTCCTTTACACAGCACTCATTACCATATAATATTAAAGGCACCAATGACACATCTTAGCACTGAAAGCCTGACCTGGTTTTTAGTGAAATAGAGAAAGATAATATATAAGATTGCTTAATTTATATACAATTCAGCAACATGGGTGGCCACATATTTTGTTTTTATTTTTTTTATCTTTTCGCTCAATCAGAATTATTATGTATAAGAAGAAACATACAATATCCTAGAAAGAACCAACTAGGGATGGCTAAAAAGTGAAATGGATGGTAATGCTTATCACCACAGCTATTATGCAACACCATAGCCACATGGGACACCATTATAAAAAAATAAAGGGGGGCAATTACATTGCAACAATCAGCTACGATATCAAGATATCAAGATATACAATTCATATTCTGGGCATAACTCATCATGTAAATAGAGAGGGAAAAGAGAAGTCAACCCTACAAATTATCAAGATATATTTTCTTGCTTCTTATGAAATAGGCACTATTTTCCCTTTTTTTCTTATTCTTATTTTTTTTCTTATTCTTTTCTTTTATACAACTATGACTATTGGCGTGTCATCCTCTACCTCATCATCCTCATCATTATCTTCATCTTTATCTTCTTCTCAATGGAAATATGATGTTTTCTTGAGCTTTAATGGTGAAGATGTTCAAACAATAAAAGCTAAATGAAGAATGAGCTTTATGGGAATAAATCAATTCATTTCTTCAATGATTGCAAACTAATTACAGAGGCCTATTTATACAAGAATGAAAGAGTAAAGGAACTCAGTCTTATAGGAGCAAAAACTACTCAATAGAAAAACAATTAACTCTAACTAACTCTATTTACTAAAACTATAAAAGTAAATACATAATTTTCTTAAGCATGTGTTCTTTAAATAAGCTAAGCATGTGAGCTTCACATGTCTTTCTTCTTCACTTCAATATATTGTGGACTTGCAAACCAACTACTTAGTTTATTCTTCAAATTAATAGTCCCCCTTAAGATGAATATTCATGGCGGAGCACGAATGTCATGAATATTCATCTTGCTTAACAACCAATTATATTGCTTAGGTTGTAGTGCCTTAGTCAATATGTCATCAACCTACAATTCTGTAGATACATGAACTAGCTCAATTAGTCATTCAATCACTTTCTCCTTAATAAAGTGGTAATCCATCTCTATATGTTTTGTTCTCTCATGGAATATAGGATTACGACAAATATGAATTACAGAAAGATTATCATAATAAAGTTTGGTGTTGCTTCTAATTTAATGCCAAAATCTATTAGTAAGTGATTCAACCACATAATCTCACAACAAACAGAGGCCATTGATCTGTACTTGATAACTCTCTAATATAGAGTTATTTGGACTTAATTTTGATAATAATTTGGCTTAGTTCTTGTAGTAATGCCTAGATATTAGTAGGTTTTTATTTAATTATTTAAAATTAGTCATTGTAGGTGAGTCAATTTAATCTTAGTTAATTTTATGATTAATTTGGTGTTAATGTGGTTAAGATAGGTTGCTATTGATTTATTTGTGCTTTTGTAGGTGTTTGAAAGAAGAATTTCAGTGAAAGAACAAGAGCAATTTCAAGGTGCAGACTTTCGCTGCACATGCTTCGGTATTTCGACCATAACTCTTGCTACAGAGCTCCAAATGAAGCGATTGTTGGACCATTGGAAAGATAAGAGAAAAAGCTACAAATTTCATGTTTATACTTTACCAATTTCTGTCAAGCCTGGCTCTACAATATGTTTATTATGCCATTCCTACATAAGAATGCATGTTTGCTTACTTGGGTACCTCGAAAATCGTTAAAGGACGACAATGTATCAAATGGTACAATTAAGTTGAATTAAGCCTCGAACTAGTCTAAATAGAGATTTTAAGAAGAAATTGAGAATTTTAAAACCCCGGAATCACTTAAAATGGTGATTCGGAGTTTGAAGACCGATATGGAGTCAAATTGGAATTTTCATGACCTAAAGGCAAAATGGTTATTTTGCCACCCAAGGTTAAGATGTGAATATTGGATGAAATTTTTGACTAAGATTGATCATTTAGAACATAATTTGAGTTCGTGAGGTGAAAAATTTTAATTTCGGCATTTTTTTGAGCATAAGGGGCAAAATAGTCATTTTGCCACCTGGGGCAAAATTGTAATTTTACACCACCCAACACTTGTCCAGCACATGAATTTCACCCATTATTATCATGGATAATTGAAGGAATTTTAAATGGTGGAGAGAGATTGCTTAATGGGTAAGTATGACACATGGGCCAATGGAATGGTGACATGTGTCAAATTTTCATCCATTTATATTTGACTTTAAAAATCAGCACATAAACTCTCCCAACCCATTTCTCTTGGCCAGCCAAGGAAGAAAAGGGAAGAAAAGAAGAAGAACAAAAACCTAGCCAAGAAATTCAAGAGAAATTCACAAAAATTCAAAGAATCAAGTGACAAAAGGTAAGATTTTTCAATTCTAGCTTGTGATTTACCTTTCCTATGCATTCTTTTTCATTTTTCATGGTTGAGAATCAAGTTTGCATGAGGATACCCTTGCTGGACGGACATGGGGGGAGGAGTTTTGAACTTGGCTTTGGTTAGATTTCAATGTATTTTAGTGTTTTTAGTTAGTTAGTGATGTGTAGCATGAAAAGCCAACAAGAAAAATTCACTTCCTCCCATCACCCATCATTGGCTGAATTCTCCATGTAGAATATTGATGATGATTTTGATTTTATTTCAAGTATTTGGTTAAGAATTAGTGATTTATAGTGTGAGAATCAAGCTTAAAAAATTATAGTGTTGATGCACCCACCATGGTCGAATTTTCCAAGAGAAAATGTGAGAATGATTTTGCCATATTTCAAGTTATTTAATTTGTGTTTGATGATTTGGAGTATTGGGAGAAAAATGGAATTATTTGGAGTTGAATTGGACGTATTGGCCAATTAATCGAGTGATAGATTGAATTAGGCCAATATCATTTTATTTAGGTACATAATTGAATTTATATTGAACACCGTATTTGGATAGTTACCTGAGTATTTCACATCCCATTTCATGCATTAGTATAGAGCTTGAATTGGTTTTATAACAATTTAGCACAAATGTAGTAAATTGGTTATTGTGCATTATGTCTAGGTGGTGAGCATTCTGGCAAAAGTAAAGAGATAGTACATGAGGGTCAAGAATTGGAGTACTCGAAATTCGACTCCCGATAAAGTGAGTAACCTTACTATCATCTTAATTATCTAAAGTGGTTTTTATACAATTTTGTGATTTTATGGAAAATGAGTTAAATGGTAAATCTTTCTGTTTTGTAATTAAAATGTGATTTAATGAAATGATTTTATAACATTGTCTTGCAATTGAATGATGGTTTAAAAATAGAGTAATTGGAGACTGTTTTCATGTGTTGTAAATTCATGGTTTGAATCGAATGGCTTATGACAATATTTGCATGAATGGCTGAATTGGTATTTGTGTTGAAATATATGAACTGTGTATTTAGCCTTGAGAGGCTGGATTGTGATATAATTGCCATGTCATGTGGTTGAGATTTTATTGAATTGGTGGGTTTAGCTTGCTGCAGTGAGCTGGTTATGTGGATCAGCCTATTAGAGGGGCACGGTAGCCCCGTTATATCCTTACCTCGGTCAGAGAGGCGTGTAGGGTAACTCCTGAGGTACAACTTTAGAGTTCATTTCACGCCAAACCACCACGTGAGGGTGAACTCAGCCAACGCCAAGGAATGGCTATGTTTTCAAAATAAAAATATGATTTATGCGTACATGACTTTTTAACAGCCTTGGCAGACTTGGTTGGGATAGCCCCAGGCTAAGGTATCCCTAATAACTAAGTATGAGAATGATTTTGGCACGAGCCAAAGTTTTAAGAAATTCATAAGCCATGTTGATTACTCGATTTATATGAATTGATTTTATTTGGTTGAAATGAGTTGAAAGGTGATGAATTAAAGTATGATATCTATTTTAATATGTCTCCATTTACTCAGCTTTAGATATTTTATATGGTATTTGTTTACTCATTGGGATTATATAATCTCACCACCCTCATTTCCACCCATTTCAGGCTCAAGATAGTTGGTAAATAGCTCATTTCGTTGAGGGCTACAGTTGGACTTACATCCTCAAAAATTGTAGGTTTACCGCTTTTGATACTTTTGGTCATTCGTGGGCCCACATGTCACTGTAAATTAAATCTTATTCTTTGGTTATCTATATTATAGTATGTATGAATTTATTTAGCTTTTACGCTACAAAAATTATTTACCGAGAACTCTATAAATATTGTTTTATAAGAAAATAGAATATTTTATTGAATATTTTTATTATATTCAAATAGTTATAGTTTCGCTTTAAATGAATGTTTTAGACATCTAAACTTATTTTTTATTATGAAATATGTGCTTTCCACTCGCATACTACATTTTAGCTAGTTTCGAGATTTTTGAAGATAAATGACCAAAAGGCCCCTGTGAGAAAAAAATTATTTTTCTATTGTTTTGATTTGGAAATAGTTTATAGTCTCTCAAAACATGATACTTAAAAACTGTTGCTCACAAAGGAGGTGCGAAAACTGATATTAAAGCCTTGTGAGGTTCCGGTTGGCATTCCGGGCAATGAATGTCTATCGAAACGTCGAGGCAATTGTCATGGGGTCGATGGGAGTATCGGGTAGTGGCAATTTTTGCTTGGAAGGTGGTCAAAAATCTTATCAAAATTGATGCACTGCAGCAGTCCTAGAGCAATTATGATTTCTGTTAATTAATCAGGCAAATCTACGACTCACATAGTCTAGTGAGGAAATTCTAGTTGAAATTGACTTTTTTCTCCACCCAATTTGGCCTAACTTCAAAGCCTATAAAAATAACCTTTCGGAGGACTTAAAAAGAGAACAAAGAAAAAAGGAAAAATACACCAGATTGAAAACTGAGAGTCAAGCCAGAAAGTCATTGAAGCTGAAAAGATTTTGAAGGATTCAAGAAGACTTGGAAGATCAAGATTATAATTCTTGAGTTTATTCTTTTTATTATTGTTTTATTACTTAGTTTGTTTTTATTGTTTAAACTTTATTCAATCACGATGTGTAACTTGGTGGGGAACTAAATTGTTAATCTAAGATTATGATTGAACTCAATATGTAGTCTAAATTATTTATCTCTCTCTTACTTATATTTGATAGATTTAGGTTGTTTATTTTATTCTATTCTTAATGCTTCTAATTGCTTGATCACTAATTAGATTGAATTGGAAACCTAAGTTGAACCTTGACGAAGAAGATTTAGGTAGACCTAGAATAGAATAACGTATGATCGAATGCACTTAGTTGATTAGGTGATTTGATTTAAATATAGGGTAGACTTACACCTATAAGCCATACGTAGCCAGGATTAGAGCACAAACTTAATGAATCTTTCTTTAATTTAATTTGCATAGACATATAGTAAATTTTATTAGGAGAGGTATTTTTATGAGAAACTCGACATAGGCTTATAAATAATTTAGAACTCTAGGTTAGCAATTTAATCCATTAAACTAAGTTAAGACAGAGAGATAATAATCAAATGAAGTATTGAGGGACATCATAATCTTAGGTCTGGTAGTTGATTGAAGTTTCAGTTTATTAGTTTTAATTTTTCTTTTTAATAATTTTAAAATTTGGTTGTTTGAATAAAATTATGGTGTGTTAATTTTAGTAGTTAATAGTAAGGATTAAAACAATTTTATGTGGGAATGATACTCTATTCATTACTATATTACTTGTTAACAATACGTGTACTTGCGTGAGAAATCAACAAGTTTTTGGTGTTGTTGCCAGGGAATTGGTTTTTAATTATTTCTTGTTAATATTAATAACAAGCATTCCTAATCTTACTTCAAACTTTTCTTTTTATTTTCAGATACTTTTGATTGAGGTGATGAACTATTTGTAGCCATTTGAACAATTTGTGCCTAGGAGGGCTGCTAGTGATTATGCATTGGATGCAATTAGTGTTTTAGCCACCAAAGTAGATGCTTTGTCTCAAAAAATTAATGTTTAGGGTGATAATGCTTTTCAAAGTCCTTTTGTTACATGCGAGTTTTGTGGAGATAGGCATTCAAGTGATTATTGTCCAACCTATTACGGATCAATGCAATTTGATAAAAGCTTCGATGGGCAACAAAATAAGTCATACTCCAACAATTACAACTCAGGATGGAATCACGAAAATTTTTCGTGGAGTAATGATCATGGTCTTACATATTCGTCACGACCTATTTTCCATAATGGTTTTTAGTCACAAGTTAGGGCTCTTATGCTAGAGAAAAAGCCTTCAATAGAAGATATGATCATGCAATTCATGACAAAGACTAATGCCTTCATGACAAAAACAAATGCCTTCATGACAAAGACTGATGCAATCATTCAAAGTCGGGCAAAATCAATCTGAAATCTTGAGACACAAGTGGGTCAACTA
This sequence comes from Theobroma cacao, assembly GCF_000208745.1. Taxonomy (NCBI): domain Eukaryota; kingdom Viridiplantae; phylum Streptophyta; class Magnoliopsida; order Malvales; family Malvaceae; genus Theobroma; species Theobroma cacao. The sequence continues at coordinate 7,901,782 of NC_030855.1, read as the reverse complement.
GCAAATGCCATCAATAATAGACTTCAAAATGATGGAGATAAAGTAGATCAAGGGAATACTTCTAGCAATCAAGTTCAAGATGAAGAAATTAAGCAAGAAGAGGAAATATCTACATCACCACAAGTCAAGCCATATGTGCCTCCCATTCTTTTTCTAGATACAATTGATGAGTTACCTAAAGAGGTTATAGCAAAATTGCTTTATTCAAGAAGAACTAAATTTGAGAAGTTGGATAAAAGTCAGCTTATTCCACCATTTTGGGTTAAGCAGACATCAAATCTTGAGTTAAAGGCACTACAACCTCATATTAGGAGGAGGCTACTTTCACACCTTAAGCTTTTTCCATGTAAACTCAAACCTCAACCAAAGTCAAGCTATCAATTATAAAGAAGCACTTCTTGGGAGGCAACCCAAGCTTTCGAAACTCTTATATTTTAGTTATTTTTATTTCATTTATTTATTTATTTTCATTAATCTCTATTTATTTTTTTCTCAGTAAAAAAAATATTTTTTCGTACAAGTGACAGTGAGGATGAAAATGAGGAAGGTTAGAGCTTCACCAGATTTATCCAATCATCAAGGGAGTATTCTTTACCTTTCTTTTATTTTTTCTAACATTAAGGACAATGTTTAGTTTAAGTTTAGGGGGGTGAATTTATTTTTTTGATGGTGAATATTTTGTGGAAGTTTTGGATTTAATTTTATTTGCATGATTATCCAAATTTATAAATAATTTAGGATTAGTTGGTAAATGAATTTATTTTTAGTTTAAACTTTAGGAATCTAGAGTAAAGTTGTGCTAATTTTTTTCTATGATTTCTCTAATCCAATGATGATAACTAGTTGTGTCACAACCCGAAACTCCCATCGAGCTTGTGACAATCGTCGCAAAGTCTCGTCAGACATTCTTTACCCCGAATGCTAATCGAAACCTCGTAACACTTTTGTATCAATTTTCTTACCTCCCCTTTGATCGACATTAACTAAAATCGTGTTTTGAAACGATATGGACCATTTTCCCATCCAAAAACAATGAATATTTATTTTTGTCTCACAGGGGTATTTTAGTCATATTTTTTTTCTTTCTTTTTCAAAAATTTTGAAATCTGTAAAAATATAATATGTAAGTGGAAACACATATTTCATGATTTAAATTAAATTTTTAAGTCTAAAACATTCGTTTAAAGTAAAATTATAGCTATTTGAATATAATAAAAACATTAAATAAAATATTCTATTTTCTTAAAACACAATATTTTCAAAGTCTTCCTAAAATAACTTTTGTAGCGTAAGAGTAAAATAAATTTATTCATATAATAATAAAGATAATTAAAGTATGAAATTTCGTTTACAGTGATACGTGGGCCCCCAACTGTCCAAGAAGGTGTAGGGCTACGAACCCTTACCTTCTAATATGCAACTCTGAGATTAATTCTTGTCTTAATCAACTATCAACAAACTATCCTGAATCTGAAAAATGGATAGGAAGAGGGGTAAGATTACATAATCCTAGTGAATAAACAATTACCATCAAAAGCATCTAAAACCGAGTAGATGGAGACAATATAAAAACGTTATATTTCAATAATGTTCATAATGCAAAATTCGTTTCAATCTATACCAAACATTTTCTTTTCATCAAAATTTCCCTAGCTTATGAGTTTATTAAATTTGGCCCCTGCCAGAATCATTCTTGCGGGTACTTTCGTCAAGGTATCCCACTGAGACCGCCAAGGCTGTTAAATGTCCCATACCCATAAACATGTTTTCGCATTTGACATATAGCAGTTCCTTGGTGTTGGCTGAGTCTCACTCTCACGTGGTGGCCCGAACGTGAGGTGCACTTAAATCTTATCTCAGGAGATACTTTATCCAACATCTCCCCCCAGAGGTAAATATATAATTGGGTTACCGTGCCCCTCTCATAGGCAGTCCACGGAAACCCCCACCACTGCAGTGACCGTTTAATATACCACCAGACCCATAAAATTTGCAGTAGCATAATATGGCGAATAAAATTTAATCCAGTCTACCGAAACCAATCCAAAACTGTTCATATATTTCATGCCAACCCTAAAAATTTAGCCATCATGCTACCATAGTGTCATAAGCCACAATTTCAATAACATATAAAATCATAAATTCAACACAGTCTCCATATACTTAATTTTCCCAAAACAATATTTGATTTCAAAACCAGTACAAATCTCATTTTTATTAAAAAATATTTTAATTGGAAAATATACTATTTTATAATTTAAACTCACCATTCAATAAAAACATCAAACAAGTATAATTACTCTAGATATTTAAGATGATAAATTATCCACTCACAGAATTAGGAGTAGAAATACTCCTGTTTTCAATCCGTGGGTACAATCCTTTACCTGTATCCAATGGCTCACCACCTAGCCATAATCCAAGACACATATTCTAATTAAATTGTGTCTAACAGTCATAAGCTATTTCAAGCTCGATATATATGCATGATATGATATGCAACTTATCCGACTATCGCTTAAATGCGGTGCTGACCTAATTCGGCCTATTACCCGATTAAATGACAATTGTGTCCGATTTGGCTCCAAATTGCTCCATTTCATTTCTAATATTTCAATTCACTAAATAAGTTTCCAATAATCTAAAATTCAGCCTAACAACCCTCACAATTCTTCTTGAAAATGTCGGCCATTGTGGTGCACTATCACTAAAAGTTTTCCCATTCCATTTTCTTACCATAAATCATCATTTCATCAATTTTTCAACCAATTCACTTGATCACAAAATCAATTCATTACTTCTACACTTCACATAGGGTTTGGCCATTGAAGTTTCATAGGGAAAATGGATTCTTTTCTTGTTGTTTTGTTTCTAAACATGCTTAACTAAGTAAAAACACTAACATAACTTAGAATCAAATCAATCTAACATCATTCTCTCTCCATACCGATTCCAACCAGCCATGAATTTATCATGAAAACATGTAATTTAACCATGGAAAATGAGGAGAAATGCATGGGAAAGGTAGATCACAAGTCAAAATCAAGAAATTTTACCTTTTGTCACTTGTTTCCTTGAATTTTCACCAATTTTCCCTTGAATTTCTCCACCTAGGGTTTTTGTTTTTCTTTTCTCCCTTTGTTCTTCTTTGCTCTTGGTTTGGCCGGCCATATGAAAGAAATTGACTGATTTTTATGCCTTTTTTTTATAAAGAAATAATAAAATAATAAAAGCATGACACATGGCATTTCTTTATTGGTTCAAATTTTAAATATTTGACTTTTAATTCTTTAATTCTCCACCACACATTTCTCATGCTTATCCATTTTCATGATGAATAAAATCCCTTGGTCTTGACAAGTGTCGGGGGTGAAAATTTACCGATTTACCCCGGGGTGGCAAAATTACCATTTCACCCATATACTCCAAATTATACCGAAATTAAAAATTTTCACTTCTAAACCTCAAATCATACTCCAATAAGTCAAATGGGGCCAAAAATCTTTTCTAATAATTTCCATTTTGTCCTTAGGTGGCAAATGACCATTTTGCCCCTAGATAGTGAAAATTCCAGTTTGACTCCAAATTGATCCTTGAACTCTGAATTACCATTTCGAGTCATCCATGGATTGTGAAACTCTTAATTTCACCTTAAAATTCCTATTTGAACTAGTTAATGATACCATTATGGGCAATATCGTCTTTTAACGATTTTTCGAACTTCCTAAATATGCAAACATTCTACTGAGTATGTAAATGACGTCGTAATTATTTTATAGAACAAGGTTTGACAAGTTGTCTTAAAATTCTCAACTTTTGGTGAAAAAAGTTTTTGTTTGGATTCATGGTAAATGCTTTTGTTAAGTATCATTGTTAGGATGTGATTTCACAATTTTGAGCACTGTATCTTTTACTTCGAATTATTCTGAATATTTGGAGAATGTTTATATTGGTGTAAATTTTAGATTATGTCATGAATTCTAGAATTTGCTTGATTTTCTTTTGAGGTGAAATCCTAGGCAATGCTAAGTTAGGGGGATGATTTATGCCATTTTTGGACCGTTTGAGCTAAAAAGCCAACCTTGTTAAATCTTTATCCTTGGTATACCCCTTTTGAGCCTAATTTTCCTTTTCTTTGTTGAACTACATAATAATTGAGCTTAGCCTTAAAATTAATTTTCCAATTTTGTAACCTTTATTCCTAAGCATGTGTATTGTTTTAGGAAATATAAATTGAGCTAAATATTGAAAAAGGTAGAAAGGTGATGTTGATGTGAGAAAAAAAAAGTTCAAATGTGGAAGAAAAGGTGTACTAGGAAAAGGAGAATAGAGCTTTATATATAGGTCCTAGAATAATTATGTGCTTAGGGTGATTGGAGCCACATTAATATCCTTTATCATACTTTGACCCTAGCCATACATTACAAGCTTTATAAAGTCCTATTGATCCCTAGCTTTGTATTAGTATACATTAGTGGAGAGAGAGATGAAAAGTAAACCTATGAAAATCTAGTACTAATTTGAAATTTGTGTTGGCATAAACTCATCTGATTGTAAGATATTCTTGGTAAAAGTCTTTACACATACACACGAAAATCCATTCGAGAATATGCTTGCATTAGAATTGAAACATGAATTTAAATTATGCCTATGTTTTTCCTTAAGTTCATGATTGATAAACGTGTTTTGGAGGAAATTAAGGGAAATCATTGAGTTGGTGCACTGTATCTCTAGTGGTAGTAGTAACTATATTTATTTTAGTTTTCTTTAACTGAATTTGATTTTCGTAAGTTAGTTTTTTTTCTATGTTTTGCTCGAGGACTAGAATTGTTTTAATTCCTGCTATTAACTACTAAAATTAATACACCCTAATTTTATTCAAACAACCAAATTTTAAAATTATTAAAAAGAAAAATTAAAACTATTAAACTGAAACTTCAATCAACTACCAAACCTAAGATTATGATGTCCCTCAATACTTCATCTGATTATTATCTCTCTCTCTTAACTTAGTTTAATGGATTAAATTGCTAACCTATAGTCCTAAATTATTTAGAAGTCTCTGCTTAGTTTCTCATAAAAATACCTCTCCCAATTAATTTACTATATGTCTATGCAAATTAAATTAAAGAAAGATTTATTAAGTTTGCGCTCTAATCCTGGCTACGTATGGCTTATAGGTGTATGTTTATCCTATATGCAAATCAAATCACCTAATCAACTAAGTGTATTCGATCATACATTATTCTATTCTAGGTCTACCTAAATGTCCTTTATCAAGGTTCAACTTAGGTTTCCAATTCAATCTAATTGGTGATCAGGCAATTAGAAGCATTAAGAATAGAATAAAATAAACAACCAAAATCTATCAAATATAAGAAAAAGAGAGATAAATAATTTAGACTACATATTGAGTTCAATCATAATCTTAGATTAACAATTTAGTTCCCCACCAAGTTACACATCGTGATTGAATAAAGTTTAAACAATAAAAACAAACTAAGTAATAAAACAATAATAAAAAGAATAAACTCAAGAATTATAATCTTGATCTTCCAAGTCTTCTTGAATCCTTCAAAATCTTTTCAGCTTCAATGACTTTCTGGCTTGACTCTCAGTTTTCAATCTGGTGTATTTTTCCTTTTTTCTTCGTTCTCTTTTTAAGTCCTCCGAAAGGTTATTTTTATAGGCTTTGAAGTTAGGCCAAATTGGGTGGAGAAAAAAGTCAATTTCAACTAGAATTTCCTCACTAGACTATGTGAGTCGTAGATTTGCCTGATTAATTAACAGAAATCATAATTGCTCTAGGACTGCTGCAGTGCATCAATTTTGATAAGATTTTTGACCACCTTCCAAAACGAACTAGGTGAAGTGGTAAGCATAAAAGTTGTAGCTTTTTCTCTTATCTTTCCAATGGTCCAAGAATCATTTCATTGAAGCTCTGTAGAGAGAGTTATGGTCGAAATACCGAAACATGTGCAATGGAAGTCTACACCTTGAAATTGCTCTCCTTTTTTCACTAAAATTCTTCTTTCAAACAACTACAAACAAATAAATCAATAACAACCTATCTTAACCACATTAACACCAAATTAATCATAAAATTAACTAAGATTAGATTGACTCACCTAAAATAATTAATTTAAAATAATTAAATAAAAACCTACTAATTTCTATGCATTACTACAAGAACTAAGCCAAATTGTTATCAAAATTAAGCTCAAATAACTGTATATTAAAGAGTTATTAGTATTCAACTTTTATGGAACTTTAATCAATCATAATTCACTTTTTAGACTTCCAACTAACTAAAGAATCTCCTAAAAACACACAATACCTTGTGACTGATCTTCGAGTGTCAATGCATCTCACCCAATCACTATTTGAATACGTAGATACAACCAAGTGTGAATCTGACTTCATAAGTTTTCCTTGACTAAGAGCTACTTTAAGGTACTTTAATACTTTGTATGCTGTTGATAAGTGATCAAGCTTTTGTTTTTCCATAAATTGTGACAGCACTTAAACAACATACGAAATATCCAGCCTAGTGAATGCTAAGTATAAGAGTTTTCCTACTAATTACCTATAGCCTGCTGAATTAACAACTTCTTTGCTGTCAGAATTCTTGTTTAGCTTGTGACTGCAATCAATAAGGTAGTTATAGGCTTTGTACCAAGCAAACCTTACTTTTCCTTTGACAAATTGAAATCCTTTTTGAATTCCTTGCTATTTCAAGTCTAAGGAAGTACTTCACTGCTCCTAAATCTCTCAATTTAAATTGAGAACTTAGATATTTCTTAACTCGATTAGTTGCTTGAGTTGTGTTGATAGCAATGATAATATCATCCACATAAACTAGCAGTACAATGAATTCTTTGCTAGCCATAACCATAGTGAACAAAGCATAGTCTACAAAAGATTATGTGAAACCATAGCTTAACAAAGATGTTGTAAACTGAAGTTCGACTGTCTTGAAGCTTGTTTGAGACCATAGAGGGACTTATGCAATTTACATACCAACTTAGAACTAGGTCGATACTCCCTCTGCACAGAATAACCTTGAGGTAGGTCCATGTCACGACCCGAAACCTCCCTTGGGCACATGACAACTGCCGCGACGTCTCTATTGACACTCATTGCTCGGAATGTCAATCGAAACCCCGCAAGGCTTACATATCAGTTTCTTGCCTTTTCTGTGAGTAATCATTTTTAAACATTCTGTTTTAAACAATTACTAGTCATTTTTGGCTCAAGTAAATCAAAAGACAAAAATATAGCATTTTTATATAAAACAATATTTATAGAAACAAGTGTAAGTAAAATAAATTCATACATACAATAATTTACAAAGTTATAATGTACAATAATAATTACAATGACAAGTGGCCCATGAATACACCAAGTATTGGTGATAGTAACCTACTGTCTGTGAGGTAGAGATGTCAACTGACATCCTCGACAAAATAGGGTATCTACAAGCTACCACAGACCTGAAATGTTTGGAAAGGAGGTGGATGAGATTTTGCAATTCCAATGAGTAAACAGACATTATCATAAATATCTAAAGGCGAGTAACATGGAGGCAAGTTTAAACAACAAATTACAAACCATTTCATAAGGTTTTCAATTTATTCCTTAAACCATAAAATATTTGTAATTTACCAAAATAGTTGTTAAGGCTTATGACTTTTATTAAAACAAGGCTCAAGCCAAAATTAATCCTCGGGGATACCTTGGCCGAGGTATCTAACTGAGTCTACCAAGGTAGTTATGATATTTACATATGAAACACATTTTTATTTTTAAAACAAGCCGTTCCTTGGCGTTGACCGAGTTACACATTCACGTGGGGGTTCGACGTGAAGTGAGCTCTAATACTACCCCGGAAGTTACCCTCCTCGCCTCTACAACTGGAGTAATTATGTAACCGGGTTTACCGTGCCCCTCTAATAGGCAGTCCACGAAAACCCGTCACTGCAGTGACAAACCCACCAATTTTAATAAAATTTTGACAGTATAACGTGGCTTTTATTTATTTACCTAGCCTGCATAGTAAAAATAACTTACATAAATTCGCAATGCAATTTATCAAATATAGCCACATATACTCATATTTCATAAGCCATTCATAGGAAAATATATATTTCAAAATAATTGGCAGCCTTCAATTACTCAATTTCATAATCAACACAATATATTTTTATTTGTCACATTTATTTCTAAAACATCAAAAATCCCGTTTTAATCTCGTTTTCATTTCATAAAATACATAAAGAGCATTTAAAAATAAACTCTAGATAATTTACAATAATAATAAGTTTACTCACCGTTTGTACAAACTAAAAGCTTTCTAGGTGCCCCGATAACTACTCGTCGGGTACGATTT
>NC_030855.1:7883398-7892891 GCF_000208745.1 Theobroma cacao | reverse complement strand
CCAGCCCTTGATATCACTTTTTGATCTCTCTCCTCAAGCATGCTTAATGGAAATAAAGGCATAGGAAAGGTAAGAAATCAAGACTAAAATACAAAAATCTTACCATTAGACGCGTAAACGGAACGAAAAACGAGATTTTCCCTTTGAATTTTCTAGTTTTCCTTTGTTTTTCTCTTTTCTTCCTTTCCTCTCTATTTTCTCTCTTGTTCTTTCCTTATGGCCGGCCAGCACTTAATATGGGATTTAAATGGGCTGACTTTTCATTAAAATAATATTAAATCATTAAAAAGTGCCATGTGTCACTTTCGCATTGGCCCGTTTTTAAAATTTCATCCATTTGTTTCCAAATTTTCACCATACACTTGTCCCACATATCCATAGCTTAGATAAAATTCTCAGACTTATCCAAAGTCTTGGTGGAGTAATTTTTGAAATTTACACTTTTGCCCCTATAAAAGTGAAAAATTACATTTTTGCCCAAAAAACTAAAAAATTGCCCATAGACATATTTTTCATCCCTTATACTCATACCATTCCCTAATTTGTCAAATTTGATCTAAATTCTCTCAAAATATCAAATTTTTTCTGCGAATGGCAAAATTACGATTTTGCCCCTGAACATCAAAATTTCCAATTTTTCCTCAAATGAACCCTCGAACTCCGAACAATCATTTTTAGTCATTCCTGGACTGTAAAATATTAAATTTCATCCTACGATTCCTATTTGAACTAGTTCGAGGTTAAATCAACCCAAGTGTACCGTTAGGTACAATATCGGGTTTCGTCTATTCTTAGGACTTTCCTAGAGTAATAATATGCTACTCAGTGCATGTATGTCATAACATGTGTTTATAGGGTCGGGTTTTATTATTTTACCCCCCTAAAAATAAAATTTTGACCTCAAAATTTCACTTACCAGATTCGATAAATAGATGCGGGTATTGGTTCCTCATCTGATGCTCTACTTCCCTTGTCATTTCCTCTATTCGAGCACTTTTCCATAACACTTTGACCATTGAAATACTCTTGTTCCTCAGTACTCGATCCTTTCGATCCAAGATACTCACAAGTTACACCTTGAACTTCAAATCGTCATGCAACTCGATCGAAGGTGCTTCGAGGATGTGAGAGGGATCTGGTACATATTTCTTAAGCATGGAGACATGGAAAACGTTGTGGATCTGATCTAACTCCGGAGGTAGTTCTAGTCTATACGCCCCTAGCCCAATTCTTTCAATAATACGAAAAGGTCCAATGTATCTTGGATTGAGCTTTCCTCACTTTGCAAATCGGATCACACCTTTCATTATCCAACAAGATATCATAATTTACCACAATAATATAATCAAATAAAACTTAATACCACAAAGCATTCAGATTATTACCTTTCCAAGGAGAAACCTTAAGAAAAACTTTATCATCGATCTCAAACTCCAAGTCTTTTCTCCATTTATCTGCATAGCTCTTTTACCTATCCTGGGCTACCTTTAGCCTCTCTCGTGTAACCTTGATCTTGTCATTAGTTAAATCGATCAATTCCACACTAACTAACTTTCTTTCACCCATTTCATCCTAACAAAGTGGAGTACGACATTTCCTTCCATATAAAGCTTCGTACGGTGCCATACCAATGCTAGACTGGAAGCTATTGTTGTAAGCAAATTCCACTAACTGTAAGTGTCTATCTCAACTCCCAAGAAAATCCATGACACAAGCGCTCAACATATCTGCCATAGTCTAGATAGTCCTCTCTGACTGACCATCCATCTGTGGGTGAAAAGTAGTGCTAAATTTCAATTTGGTTCCGAGAGCTTCTTGAAATTTCGACCAGAATTGAGAAGTGAACCGAGGATCTTGGTCTGACACTATAGAAACGGGAACTCCATGTAGCCTCACAATCTCATCTATATAGAGCTGAGCCAGCTTCTCAATAGAGTATGTACTATGGACTACTAAAAAGTGAGCGGACTTAGTCAACCGATCTACGATCACCCAAATCGCATCCTTTCCCCTCTGTGTCCGCGGCAGTCCCAAAACAAAATCCATAGTCACATGCTCCCATTTCCACTCAAGAATAGGTAAAGATTGAAGTGTATCTGTTGACCTCTGATGCTCCGCCTTAACTTGTTGACATACGAGACACTTTGCTATGAATTCTGCTATGTCTCGTTTCATACCCGGCCACCAATAATTCTCCCTGATAGTCCTATACATCTTGGTGCTTTCCGGATGTAATGCATAGGCAGATGAATGGGCTTCTTCCATGATCGCCTATCTCAACTGGTTTCCCTCAGGAACACAAACTCGGTCTCTAAACATCAAGACGTTATCCTCTCTGAGTCTGAACTCACTAATTCCCCCATCGGTCAATTTTTGAATTTCTTTTCTTAACTCACCATCAGACCTCTGAATGTCCTTGATCTGATTAAGTAACAAAGGTCGCACAATGAAGTTTGCCAATAAGGATCCATCCTCACCATTTCTCAACTGGACCCCAAGAGATTTCATCTCTAATAATGCTAGAAAATAACAACTCTGAAGTGTGGCTAAAGACGATGAAGACTTACGACTTAAGGCATCAGCTACAATATTCGCCTTTCCCGGATGATAGTCTATCACCAAGTCATAATCTTTTATCAACTCCAACCATCGCCTTTGCCTCAAATTAAGCTCCTTCTGAGTGAGCAAATATTTTAAACTCTTGTGATCCGTAAATATCCAACAATGCTCACCATACAAGTAATGCCTCCATATTTTTAAAGCAAACACCACTACTACTAACTCTAAATCATGGGTAGGGTAATTTGCTTCATGCTTCTTCAACTGCCGGGAAGCATAAGCTATTACTTTCTCATCCTACATCAACACACACCCTAACCCCAACTTAGATGCATCACTGTACACCATAAATCCCTTACCACTCACAGGAAGTGTTAAAACGGGAGCAGAGGTTAACCAATTCTTTAGCTCCTGAAATCGATTCTCACAAACATCATCCCACTCAAACTTAACTCCCTTACAAGTTAGACGGGTCAAAGGAGCTGCTATTAAGGAAAACCCTTGAACTAACCTCTGATAATAACCAGCTAATCCGAAGAAATTACGAATCTCCGTCACTGTCTTAGGTTGCTCCCATTGTAAAATTGCCTCTATCTTCTTGAGATCAACATATATTCCAGCTCCCGATACTACGTGTCCCAAGAATACCACTTCTGGTAACCAAAACTCACACTTCGAAAACTTTGCATACAACTGTATTTCCCGCAAAGTTTGTAATACTATACGCAAGTGGTTAGCATGCTCATCATTATCTCTCGAGTAAACCAGGATATCATCAATGAACACAATAACAAACTTGTCCAAGTAAGGGTGGAACACCCTGTTCATGAGATCCATAAAAGCTACTAGTGCGTTAGTTAACCCGAAAGGCATGACCAAGAACTCATAATGATCGTACCGAGTCCTAAACATTGTCTTGGGTACATCCTATTCTTTAATCTTCAACTTATGATACCCATACCTCAGATCAACCTTAGAAAACACTGTAGCTCCTTGTAATTGATCGAAAAGATCATCAATCCTCGATAACGGATACTTGTTCTTAATGGTCATTCTGTTAAGTTGTCGGTAATCTATACATAACCAAAGTGTACCATCTTTCTTTTTCACAGATAAAATCGATGCTCCCCATGGAGATATACTAGGGCGTATAAAACCCTTGTCTACTAACTCTTGCAATTGTACTTTCAACTCCTTCAACTTTGCCAGAGCCACTCTATATGGAGGAATAGAGATAGGGGCAGTACCCGAAAAAAAATCAATGGTGAATTCTAACTCATGATCGGGAGAAAGTCCCGATAATTTATCAAGAAATGCATCGGGGAACTCATTTACTATGGGGACATTCTCTAACTTAGGTTCCTCCCTCGATATATCAATCACGTGAGTCAAGTATGCCGGATATCCCTTTCGTACCAATTTCAAAGCTTTGAGGGTCGAGATTACACAATACGGTAATACTCGACGCTCCCCGGTAAATACAACTTTTGCTCCCTCTAAACTCTAGAGAATCATTTCTTTCTTAAAGCAATCCACTTTTGCTCGATTAGTGGACAACCAATCCATACCCAAGATCAAATCAAAGTCCCGAATCTCCAAAGGGATTAAATCACTCATAAATTCTTCTTCCCCAATTTTAATACCACAGTCTTTATAATACGTATTTCTTACTAACCGCTCGCCTAGAGGAGTATTCACTATAATATCTTCCTCTAATGGTGACAGGTTCCTATTTGAGAATGATGCAAATGATATGCTCACGTATGATCTATCAGAGTCCGAATCTATCAAAACATGTGCATCTCTATCAAACACAATCATAGTACCTATCACTGTGCTAGGTCGAACCAGGGCTTAATCCTCAGTCACTGCAAAGACCCTGGTCGAAATCTGGGGCTGCGGTTTGGAAGATGGCTACTCTGAGGTATTACTCCCCATGCTTGACCGTATGACTAGGCCCTGTCTAGATTGTGATCCTGAAGTGTCTCTCCGTGGTATACTAGGACGAGTCGGAGGAGTAGAAGTAGCTACTGTACCCCGTCTCAACTAAGGACAATCTCTCTTGATAGGCCCGTGTTGGCCGCATTGAAAACACTTCACAGGCTGTCTACATGACCCAACATGAAATCCTTCGCAATTACGGCATCTGTCCAATCCTCCTGAAGTCGTCCCTTGACTACTCATCACTGGTAGATCAAATCTAGAAGATCTCGGTTGTGACTACTGAGATGGAGGTCTAGTGGATGCCACAGGCGCTGAGGTAGTACTTCCTACAGCAAATGTCGAATATCTGCCTTTCTTTGAAGACTGACTCGGGAACGTAGGCGGATTCCTTCTCTTTGCGAACTCAACACGGATCCGTCTATTCTCAGTGGTGAGCTTATCAGCCCGTAAGGCCATCTACACAACTTCCTTATATGGCTCCTTGCCAGTCACTATCATATGCTCCCATATCTCATTACGGAGTCCTTCCTCAAAGTAGTTTACTTGATCTTGTTCCAATCTCACCAACTCAGGTACATACAACATCAGCTCGTTAAAACAAGTTTCATACTCCTCAATGGTCATGTTCCCTTGTTTCAAACTCAGAAATTCTCTCTTTTTCTCTTTCTAATGAAAATAGGGGTAGTACTGACCATCAAACTCTCAGAGAAAATCCCTCCAAGTCAGTGGTATATGAGAGTGAGACTTTACTAAATTCCACCAGGTACGGGCTCTCTTCTTAAATAATCGTGTAACCACCTTCAATTTCATCTCATCATCTAATCCCATATCTGCCAGTGTCTCCGATACCTGAATAACCCAATCTTTAGTTGCGGTCGCATCCAACTCACAACCTAACTGTCTAGCTTCCTTCAATTTCTTAGAAATGGAGACATCCGGTGTTTGGGGTGGAATAGGAGGGGGTGGTATTGGGGTTGTTATAGGGAAAATAATGGGTGGAACTGGACCAGCCTGAGCTTGGCCCGTAAGAGCAGCGAGAAAAGCCGTTAATGCCTGAGCTGCCTTTGGTGTCATGGCAGGTACGCTAGGAGTAGCAACAGGTGGTGGAGGAGGTACAGGAATGTCCGTAGACTCAGCAATAGGAACTACTCTAAAAGAAGACGCAGCCGACTCCTCTTTTATGGAATCCAATCGACTATGTCTAGGGCGACCTCTTCCCCTACCGATAGATCTAGTAATAAGTGGTAGCTCACGTCGAGAAGGCATAATGATCTACAAGAAGAACGAAATTGGTTTAGACTACTTAAGACTCTATATGCAACTACATGAAACTAACTAATCTTAACTGGGCCACATTGACATTGTAAATTATTTTAAAATAACTTTAAATCCAAGAACTTTAAAAATCAAAAACTTTTTTCATATCCATAAGCTTTTAAATCGAAAGCTTTGAAACCAATCGAATTGTCATGACCCGAAACCTCCCTCGGGCACATGACAACCATCACGACGTCCTGATTGACACTCATTGTCCGAAATGCCAATCGAAACCCCGCAAGGCTTACATATCAATTTCTTGCCTTTTTTGTGAGCAATCGTTTTTAAACATTCTGTTTTAAACAATTACCAGTCGTTTTCGGCTCAAGTAAATCAAAAGACAAAAATATAGCATTTTTATATAAAACAATATTTATAGAAACACGTGTAAGTAAAATAAATTCATGCATACAATAATTTACAAAGTTATAATGCACAATAATAATTACAATGACAAGTGGCCCATGAATACACCAAGTATTGGTGATAGTACCCTACTGTTTCTGAGGTAGAGATGTCAACTGGAATCCTCGATAAAATAGGGTATCTACAAGCTACCACAAACCTGAAATGTTTGGAAAGGAGGTGGGTGAGATTTTGCAATCCCAATGAGTAAACAGACATTATCATAAATATCTAAAGGCGAGTAACATGGAGGCAAGTTTAAACAACAAATTACAAACCATTTCATAAGGTTTTCAATTTATTCCTTAAACCATAAAATATTTGTAATTTACTGAAGTAGTTGTTAAGGCTTATGACTTTTATTAAAACAAGGCTCAAGCCAAAACTAATCCTCGGGGATACCTTGGTCGAGGCATCTAACCGAGTCTGCCAAAGTAGTTATGATATTTACATATGAAACACATTTTTATTTTTAAAACAAGTCGTTCCTTGGCGTTGGCCGAGTTACACATTCACGTAGGGGTTCGACGTGAAGTGAGCTCTAACACTACCTCGGGAGTTACCCTCCTTGCCTCTACAACCGGAGTAATTATGTAACCGGGTTTACCGTACCCTTCTAATAGGTAGTCCACGAAAACCCGTCACTGCAGTGACTAAACCCACCAATTTTAATAAAATTTCGACAGTATAACGTGGCTTTTATTTATTTGCCCAGCCTGCATAGTAAAAACAACTTACATAAATTCACAATGCAATTTATCAAATATAGCCACATATACTCATATTTCATAAGCCATTCATAGGAAAATATATATTTCAAAATAATTGGCAGCCTCCAATTACTCAATTTCATAATCAACACAATATATTTTTATTTATCATATTTATTTCTAAAATATCAAAAATCTCGTTTTAATCTCGTTTTCATTTCATAAAATACATAAAGAGCATTTAAAAATAAACTCTAGATAATTTACAATAATAATAGGTTTACTCACCGTTTGTACAAATTAACTGATTTTTAGGTGCCCCGATCATTGTTCGTTGGGTACGACTTCTTTACCTTTATCGGAAGGCTCTCCTCCTAAACACATTGCAAAATTTACCCAATTCACCACATTGATGTTAAATCTCTATATAATTGACTTAAATCCTATACTAATGCACGGTATGAAATGCAATAGCCTAAAACGGCTTAAACGCAGTATTAACCTATTTTTGGCACTTTACCCGTTAAATTGCTAACGCGCTCCATTTTAGCTCTAAATTGTCCCATGTTCTCTACAAAATTTCTAACCATTAAATATCAGCCAATAACCTTCTAAAATCACCAAAATCAGCTCACTTTCCTCCTTGGAAAATTTGGTCAAAAATGGGACATTTACTCGGTTAATTTTCCACTTTATTTTTCTATCACATTTAACCATTTTTCATCATTTTCTCTTCATTTCTCTTAGAATAAAAATCAGTTCATCATCATTGTACATCAATGCATATTCAGCCAAGGGTGGGTACTGTGAAAATTTCATGCTTTCTTGCCCAATTTAATTTCTATACACATTTAACTAACTAAACTACCAATTTAACTAAAAATCAAAACCTTAAAATTCCAAAATCTCTCCCTTAGAATTTCAGCCAGCCCTTGGTTTCACTTTTTGATCTCTCTCCTCAAGCATGCTTAATGGAAATAAAGGCATAAGAAAGGTAGAAATCAAGCTAAAATCGAAAAATCTTACCGTTAGACGCGTAAACGGACGAAAAACGCGATTTTCCCTTTGAATTTTCTAGTTTTCCTTTGTTTTTCTCTTTTCTTCCTTTCCTCTCTATTTTCTCTCTTGTTCTTTCCTTATGGCCGGCCAGCACTTAATATGGGGTTTAAATGGGCTAACTTTTCATTAAAATAATATTAAATCATTAAAAAGTGCCATGTGTCACTTTCCCATTGGCCCGTTTTTAAAATTTCATCCATTTGTTTCCAAATTTTCACCATACACTTGTCCCACATATCCATAGCTTAGATAAAATTCTCAGACTTATCCAAAGTCTTAGTGGAGTAATTTTTTAAATTTACACTTTTGCCCCTGTAAAAGTGAAAAATTATAGTTTTGCCCAAAAAACTGAAAAATTGCCTATAGACATGTTTTTCATCCCTTATACTCATACCATTCCCCAATTTGTCAAATTTGATTTAAATTCTCTTAAAATCTCAAATTTTGTCCTCGAGTGGCAAAATTACGATTTTGCCCCTGAACATCAAAATATCCAATTTTACCCCAAATGAACCCTCGAACTCCGAACATTCATTTTTAGTCATTCTTGGACTGTAAAATATTAAATTTCATCCTACGATTCCTATTTGAACTAGTTCGAGGTTAAATCAACTCAAGTGTACCGTTAGGTACAATACCGAGTTTCATCTATTTTTAGGACTTTTCTATCGTAATAACATGCTGCTCAGTGCATGTATGTCATGACATGTGTTTATAGGGTTGGGTTTTACAGTCCATGTAAATAGTTTCTTCCAAGTCTCCATTTAAGAAGGCATTACTAATGTCTAGTAGTGACAAAAGTATTCTTTTTGATGCTGCAATTGCTAGAAATACCCTTACTATACTTTGTTTGGCAACCGAGGCTAAAAGTCACTTGATAATCAAAACCTTTTATTTGATTATACCCTTTGGCTACCAATCTAGCTTTATACCTTTCCATAGTTCCATCTACATTCATTTTAACCTTAAATACCCACTTGCAACCTATTGAATGTCAAACAGAAGGTAGTGGCACAACACTCCATGTAGCATTATCCTTTAAAGCCTTTATGTCACGACCCGGAACCTCCCTCAGGTCCATGACAATCGCCGCGACGTCCCAATTGACACTCATTATCCGGAATGCCAACCGAAACCCCGTAAGGCTTACATATCAGTTTCTTTCCTTTCCTGTGAGCAATCATTGTTAAATATTGAGTTTTTAGAGAATATATACTATTTTAGATCAAAAACAATCAAAATAAAATTTTCGCCACACAGGGGTATTTTGGTTATTTTTTTCTCAAAAATTTCGAAACTGGGTAAAACGTAATATACCAGTACAAAACACATAATTCATATTCAAAATGAGTTTAAAAGTCTAAAATCTTCATTTAAAGGGAATATCGGTTATTTGAATATAATAAAAAAATAAAAGAAATATTAAGGAAAATATTCTATTTTCTTATAAAACAATATTCATAGAGTTATACGTGAATAATTTTTATAGCGTAAAAGCG
>NC_030855.1:7880365-7883298 GCF_000208745.1 Theobroma cacao | reverse complement strand
AGATGTTATAGATGAATTTTGCTTACTCACTAGGTTTATAAAAACTCACCCATTCTTTTCACCCATTTCAGGCTCAGGGCAGTCTGTAAACCGTTGATTATGTCGAGGGTTTGCTTTTAGATTTGCATCCTTAGAAATCGCAGGTCTATAGTCTTGTTTATTTTGTTATTTTGGGGGCCCACATGTCATTATAGAATATTTTTATATACCTGGTTTAATGTGCTATTATATATATGAATTTATTTTGCTTTTACACTACAAAAATTATTTACGCATAATTCTATAAATATTATTTTATAAGAAAATAGAATATTTTATTTAATATTTTTATTTAATTTGAAAAGTTATAATTTCACTTTAAATTGATGAATTAAACAACGAAACTTATTTTTAGACATGAAATGGATGCTTATTACTCATATATCATATTTTTACCAGGGTTCGAAAATTTTGGATAAAATGACCAAAATACCCCTGTGTACTAAAAATTACTTTTTGATTATTTTTTATTTGAAATTAGTCTATATTTCTTTAAAACATGGTATTTAATAACTGTTGCTCACAAGAGAGAAGTAAAACTGATGCGAAAGCCTTGCGAGGTTTCGGTTGGCATTCCGGGCAATAAATGTCAATCGAGATATCACGACGGTTGTCACGGGCTCGATTGGAATTTCGGGTAGTGACAATTACACCCGTTCCACAAACGGTACCATTTTAATCCTATGCTATCCTATCTTAGCCTTAACTTTTAGTTTTATTCTTATATTTCCTTATGTATCTTTTTATTCTTGATTTTACATGTTTTGTTTCTTCCTAATCTTTCTTTTTAATTTATTATTATTAATTTTATTATTATTTTTTAAACCAAAGTTTGATTATTCAGCTTTACGGATACACATGATGCAATTATGAAATGATGTCATGATTTATCAATTTTAAATAACGTGAAGCGAAAACCTTGTATCAAAAAATCATTAGCAGACTATCTCAATGCTTTGGTGAAGTCTCAGAGTTTTCCTCACCTAAGGATATCCCCAGAAGAACTAATCTCTACAAGTTCTCCGAAGAAATCCCATCATCAGAGTTCTCGTCCCATTAACAAAGTAAACATGTCGTATGCTATGCCAAAATAAAATTATGAATGATGTCATATGAGCATGTTTACGAATATAATTTTGTTCATTAAAATTTATATGTATATATAATAGTTTAATACAATTAAAAACCTCATTTATTTTTACTATATATAATTTAAAGAAAGATTTTATTTAAATTGATCATTTTTAATTAATATTATGGGTAAATATTATTTTATTTTATTGAACTATATATTTTTTTGAATAAACAACTAATCTTTTATTTGCAATAATTGTTTAAATTGATTAAATAAGTATATCAATTTTTAATTTAGATAAAACATTATATGAATTTATTTCTTTATAAATTTTAAGGTAATTGCTTGAATTAATCAAAATATTAGAATACAAAATTAGGATTTATCTCGACACTTTGGAAAAAACCTTAATTGAATTCCGTTCCTAAAAAAGTCATCCCGAAAATAGCAACTCTTTGCCTTTTTGGATGAAATTCCATCATCAAAATTAATCCCAAAATTAACCACTCTATCACTATCTATATGTATATTTTAATTAACTTACCCCTTTTGTGAATAAATATCTTAATATATTTATTTTTAAGGCTAAATAAATTTTATTTTTCTGGCTCACTTAACCTTTTTTTTTTATTAAATATATTTTAAATCTATCTTTTTCATTTACCTAACTCCCTTTCTTATTACTATATATTTTATTATCATTTTTATTTCTTGCCTAGTCTATTTTTTCTTATGACTAAACATATGTATATAATTTTTCTTTTCTCTTATCTATTTACTTCTATTTCTCTATACCTAAATATTTCTTTGTTCCTTCCTATTCAAATCTGTTTTTTGGTTTTTAAGCTGAATATTTATATATTTTATATTTATTTTCCTACATAAATCTATTATCCTTTATTGTATTTCTATTTAATGCATCTATCTAAACTTATTCCTTCTTTGTTACTTAAATATTTATTTATTTTCTATTTTGGTTTTTTACTTTTTTATTAATATCCTTACCCTATACTTGGCAATTCGTATTTTCGTGTCTTAAACATGTCCGACGTGATTAAATATGAAACACGTTAAGGTTAAATACTATCACGACTCGGTATTCCCTTCGAGTTCGTGACAACTGTCGCGATGTCTTGATAGACATTCATTACCCGGAATGTCAACCGAAACCTCACAAGGCTCTTGTATCAAGTTTACGTATCCCCTGTGAGCAACAGTTACTAAATATCATGTTTTAAGGGAGTATAAACTATTTTTAAATAAAAAACAAACAAAAAGTAATTTCTACCACACAAAGGTATCTTGCTCATTTTTTTTCAAAAATTTTGAAACTTGGTGAAAATACAGCATACGATCGAAAAAATATACATTCTTATCTAAAAATAATTTTAGTAATCTAAATCATCCATTTAAAATGAAATTATGACTAATCAAACTAAATAAAAATATTAAATAAAATATTCTATTTTCTTATAAAAAAATATTTATAGAATCTTGCATAAACAATTTTTGTAGCCTAAAGAGCAAAATAAATTTATATATATAATAGCACACTAAACTAGGTATACAAAAATATTCTACAGTGACATGTAGGCCCCGATATAACCAAAAATATGCAAGACTGTAGACCCTCGATTTCTAAGGATGCAAATCCAAAAGCAAACCTTCGACATAATCAGCGGTCTACAGACTGCCCTTAGGTTGAAATGGGTGAAAAGAAGGGGGGGAGTTTTTATAAACTCAGTGAGTAAGTAAAGTTCATCAACAACATCTAAAGCCGAGTAAATGGAGCCAATTAAATCATCCCATCATAATATAA
>NC_030855.1:7858219-7878795 GCF_000208745.1 Theobroma cacao | reverse complement strand
GGTGAAATTCATGGACTTGACAACTGTTATGGTGGTGTAAAATTTTAAAAATTCCAATTACGTCCTCGTAGACACGTAAAATGACTGTTTTGCCCTTATGTTCGAAAAATGTTGGAATTAAAATTTTTCATTTCTCAAATTCAAATCATGCTCCAATTAGTCAAACTTGGTCAAAAATTTCGTCCAACATTCCTATTTTGCCCTCGGTGACAAAATGACCATTTTGCCCCTACATTATAAAAATTCCTAATTTGACTCCAAATTAATCCTCGAATTTTGAATCACCATATTAAGACATTCTAAGCTTCAATAACTCTCATATATATCCTAAAATCTCTATTCAAACTAGTTCGAGGTTTAATCGACTTTATTGTACCATTAGGTACGATATCGACTTTTAACGATTCTCCGAGACATCCAAGTATGCAGACATGTTATCAGGTACATGAATGACATGGCAAGTATATTATAGAGCCGGGCTTGACAAATACGAACACAACACAAATGCTATTCGTGCCTTAAATCTATAACGCGTACACGTATATATTTAAAAATCGTGTAATCTGACACGACACGTTTAGACATGTTTGTTAAACGTATCAATATATGACACAATACGATTAATAACACGATTAACATGTTTAACATGATTAAATAAAAATATTTATAATTAAATATAATTTTATTATTTAAATTTAAAATCAATAATTATAAAAACAATTATAACAAAACATGTTGGCTCCATTAGCTTTTGATGATAATAAAATATTTCCATTTCATTTGTGTCTAACATTTCTACCTAAGTGTGCAGGACAAAAAGTCATATGGAAATAATAAATCAACCTTTCAAATATGTATATCAAAAGTCATGACAATGATGAAAAACGATTGATCAATAAAAAAGAAGGTCTTTAGTTAAATAATGAAGAATGTTGGTTGACTAAAATTTAAATTAGAGAAATGACGGGTTGAAGAATATTGAGAAATAGAACCAACTTAGTCGACCAAGATGAGAGTTAGTCGACTAAAAAGCTACTGCCAAAATCTGAACTTCAAGACAGAACCAACTTAGTCCACCAAGAAATGAGTTAATCGACTAAATGCTCTCTACTAAAATCTGCAACCAGAAGACAGAACCAACTTAGTCGACTAAGAAGAAAGTTAGTCGACTAAGAGCTCTCTATCCGCAATTTAAACCAGAGCACTAGAAGACAGATTAACGGCTAGAACCAACTCTCAACTGTTTTCAACGGCTATAAATTGTTAAACTGCCATCAGAGCTATTTCCCCAAGTATAAAAGGGTCTTCCAACGGTTAGAAATCAATTTTTGGAAGTTTTGGAAGAGATTTGAGTCATTAAGAGTTGAAAAATCAGAAAATCTTCTTTGCACCTTACTGCACTTAAACGCCCATCCTTTGTATTTGTATTCTGCAGTCAACCTTGCACCATTTAGATCAACTTGTGATCATAAGTACTTTCTTTTTACTTCTATCCTTGTATTCTTAGAGTGAGGGAGTCACTCTAAGTGGTTGTTTCAAGCTAGATGTGCTTGAATGTGTTAAGGTTCTAACTTAGCCTTGAAAAGTTAGTTGTTGGGTTTTGATCGATCCCATTAAAAACCATTGTTGTAGGTTGTGGTTGAGCCTTTGAAAAACTACTTTAGGTTTTGGTTGAGCCCGTGAAAAACCATTATGAAAGGTTGTGGTTGAGCCTTTGAAAAACCACTTTGAGTTTTAGTTGATCCCGGTAAAAACCATTGTGAAAGGTTTTGGTTAAGCTTGGTAAAAGCTATCGTAAAGCTTAATGAAAACTTGTGAATTTCACCGGTTCTTGGTAGAATTGTTTGAAAAATCTTTGGTTGGATAATCAAGGTAGTGAATGTAGGTATTGGACCGAACCACTCTAAATTCTACTGTCTCATTTACTCTGTTTTTGTTTTAATTCCTTTCTTTTATTTATCTTGCATTTGTCTACACTTAGAGACAATCTTTGAAAGAGTCAAATTGTGCTATTCACCCTCCTCTAGCACATTTAATTAGGATCAACAAAACAAAATAAAAAGAACATCAAATATAACAAAACAAAATTTAAAATTAGAATTTGGGCATGACATAATTACATTATTACTGTAAAAATTTTAAAAATATTATTAAAATAATTATTTAAAATTATTTAAGTAAGGCTGAAATAGTCTTTGACTATTAATTTTTAACAAGTTGATAAGCGTGCTGTGTATACATGTATACTATTCATGCCTTAAATTTGAAACACGCACACGTATATGTTTAATAGCTGTGTAACATGACGCGACACGTTTAGACATGTTTGTTAAACGTGTCAATATATGACACGACACGATTAATAACACGATTAATTCGTTTAACACGATTAAATAAAAATATTTATAATTACATATAATTTTATTATTTAAATTAAAAATCAATAATTATAAAAACAATTATAACAAAACAAAATAACAAGAACATCAAATATAACAAAACAAAATTTAAAATTAGGATTTGGGCATGACATAATTACATTATTATCTTTAAAAATTTTAAAAATATTATTAAAATAATTATTTAAAATTATTTAAGTAAAGTTGAAATAGTTTTTGATTATTAATTTTTAACAAGTTGATAAGCATGTCGTTTATATACGTTTAAATACGATAACACGATTAAACATGATATCATGATTAACATGATTAATTAAACATGTTTTAAACGTATTACTCGTATTTGGCATGATTAGACAAAAAACACGTTAAGGCTAAACTCAAACCTATTTAATCCCATGTCGTGTTAATGTATTGCATCTAAAATTGTCAAGCCCACCTTACCCTAACATTATATAATTTTTCTTTGTATATATATTTTTTCCTCTACTTTTAATTCCTCACATACCTAAATTAATTTATCTTCCAACAAAATGTTGGGCCAAACACAATACAACCAAACCAGACTAAATCCACAAAGGAAAAGGGCTTACCTTGCTGAGGCTAGAAATAGCCCAAGGTGACGGGTCTGTGAAGAAGTGTCCAAGCCCGCTGCACCAGCCTGCCAAACCACTCTCAAAACACACCGTTGGTGCTTCAAAGGCCCTTCAAAACTACACTGTTTGGACTAAAACCCGCTCTCCCTTCACCTCCTTAAAACGACGCCGTTTAGCAACCACCAATTAGGATAAAAACTTCTTGTTCAACCCCTTTATTCATTTTTCTCCTTTCCTTTCTCTCTCTTGCCGCCGACCCTCCTTTTTCTCTCTAAGCCTAGAGACTCAAAGCCTACCCTCTTTCTCACCACCGTCTCCCCTGCCACCAACGACACCACATCAAAAAATCTCAACTTTCTTTTCTTCTGAAAACCATCTCTCTTGTCTCTCCTTCAATCGAATGAAAGAGAGATCAGAAACCTTTGAATCCTAAAACTCCTTAAATTCCCAAAGACAAAAAAAGAACCTCTCCTCTTCCTCATTTCAGCTTTGTTTTCTCTATAGTTTCTTTGTTGATTTTTCTATTCTCCTTTCTAGTTTCGATTTCTAATTGTGGTATTTATGGGTTGTGGAATTTGGTTGTATGCGGTTGATAGGGTAAAAAATGTAGGGTTTTGCTATTGATTCTAGTGCTTTCGTTGCAAGGATTTTTCAAGAAGAAAATCAGTCCCCTTTTGTGAAATAGGAAGGCAGCTTTTATAGCTGTCTACACTTGAGTTGGGTTGGAACTAGGGTGGCGAATGTGGCCTGCCAAGCTCAACTTTCACGCCTGGTACGGTGCGTTCGCACCTTGTTTGTTTGCTGGGCGTGGCTTTTGTCACCATACCCAACTTATCTTTTTTTTTTTTTCAATTCTTTTATTATTTGTAAAAAATTAGTGTCTACACCAACCAGTTAAAACACAAAACCAATCCGCAACGAACGCTAACCACTGATACAACGTCAATCAACTGGTTTCAAATCCCAATACCAGCCAAACAACCCATAGAGCCACGCGTGATTAGAGGAAAAGACCTAAAAAAATCCAATGAAATCATTGAGCACAGATCTGAGCAAGCCAAGCTGACAAGAAATAAGACAAAATTTTCCCAACGGATAGACAAATAAACCCTTGTCAAATTCTCAAACATGATCCAATAAAAAATCTGTGGAGAAGAGTCAACAGCTAAAGCAACTAGAAGCCAACCTATAAAAATCTGATATATAAATAAATGATGAAAGCAAGAAACAAAGTGAGAGGACGAAGCACATGAAGAATCGAAAAAGCCATCCCCAACAACAAGGCAAAACAAAAAGTAACAAGAAGAAACACACGATTATCGAAAGAAACCATTTCCCCCTGCCTTGCCTCACAAAATGACCCACTTCTTATCCAAATACACAAAACCCAAACAAAAGTCCATCCAACTAACTTTCCTTAGCATTCCATATTTGACTCAGGCCGCATCCAAAACCCAAACAAAAATCCACCCATCCCAACCTACCAAAAAGGTGAGCCACTTAGCAATCAAATCAAACCCCACATGTAGCCACACGACAATGAAAGCAAATCTTATATGTCACAGCCATAATAATCTGTACGAGCTGCCTTTTATAGATAGCTTGCACTTATTACGTCAAAAGTCAAATAGTTATTGTATAAAATATCGTACACTTAATTGCAATTTTTCTCAATAAACAAAAGGAAAAACAAAAGTTGGATAAGAAAAAAAACAGAATAGAAGCTACTCTAAGAGCGGAGGGAAAGTTAAAAAGAGAAAAAAACAAATGGATTGGTAACTGGGAGGGATTCGCGGTGGCTCGTGAGGGACCTGTAAGCCTTAAACCTTGAAAGTTCTGGGGTTTGACGGTCGTGACAATCGGAGGCATTTGGAGAGTTGCTGATATGGGAATATTAGAACATGACAACAAGAACAAAATGGAATTATGATTGGCTGATGCCTTTTTAATTGTCCGATCAAACCGTTTCAACTGGAATTTTGATCTCATCCATGCAGAAGGTTGTGTTTAAATTGGGGGATTACAGGGGATGGGTGCCAAATTTTTCCCTTGAATTATCCTTTTAGATCAACAAAAGCAGCCCAGCACAAGTCCGTTTCGCTTGCATTCCCAAAATATACCCCCTGAATTGGAAGCAAAGGAGCCAAATTTCATTTTTAAGCTCTCAAAAATTTCAAAGAAGATTATCACGTCTTCCAAAATCTTTCATTTTCTTCTTTTCTTTTCTAATTGTTTTGTCTGTTCCATTTATAACCAACCGTGGGTTGAATATGATAGTGAATAGGTCCAGACTGCCCAAGTAGAATTGTTCAGGCCCTCTCATGAATGATGAGTGTGGGGAGCGGCTTTGTCGATCTGGATAAACGAAGAGGCTGCAACACCCTTTAAGTTTTACCAGCTCTAACTTGCATTAGTTGGGTCAGTGTTGCTTTTCAGGTCCAACAATTAAAAGGAAGCCTTTGTTTTCCCTCCACACGCCTTTGAAGACTTAAACCTCTTCCATTTCCATCAAGCTGTCAGCTCAGCCCACCGTCTTGCCTACGAATTTCTTACGTCATCCCATTTATTCTCATGTGTATTATGTTAAAATGGTTACTAATTTGTTTGACAATTCTGCTTTGCGGGAAAAAAACAAACGATGAATCCAATGGAAGTGGGAACGGCTGAACGGTTCAAAAGCTCAGCTTTAAAATATTAGCGGTAGGTGTGCCTCTTATTGGATTCCCTTGTAGTGGAGTCTCTAAAAGTTATGTCATGGCTACTATGTCAATGCTGTTTTCTTGGTTTGAATGTTTCTTTGAAAAGGACTTCCTCGAGACGTATATGACTGCACAAACAGACCCTACTTACCTCCAGAATTGAAATTAATGCAAAATCCAACTTTCAAAATCTGTCACAGTTTGCCTTGATATTTATGTAATGCATTTGCCCTTGGTTTATATACCAGAGAACCTACTCGGGGGCGCTCCAGCTATTTATCACGACCACTCATCTTTGCTTGTAAACATTGCATTGATCTCATCCAAAATTAAGATCGTTGACTTTAACGTTGTCTACCTCTTTTGAGTGAAATAAAGGGACAAAAGGCCAAAACGTTTGGTTGGTCATTTTTATTCTATGTTGTTTGGGCAAATTGCAAGTTTGTAGATCCATTCAAAGTCCACGGTTTCATACTTTTCTGATATATCAGGAATAGATTGGTTTCTCATTTTAACGTAAGGAATTTGCAGCTGCAACTCTAAGTTTGATGCTTTCTTTCGTGTTGGTTACTGGTTGATGTCAAATGGGTACTCTGTTTTATGCGAAATTAGAAACACAACAGAAATACTTGTGAGGTCTTCAAGTCCAGAATCTGAAACCTTTGGTTTATCTCACTCATGGGTTCAGCCATTTGGTCACTTTTGCTAGTTGTTTTTATTCAAATCTATATCATAGCAGCTACTACTGATCCTGGTGATTGTAAGTTTGCCTCTAATTATTACTTTTCTTGATTTCTTTTAATTTTTTTATTCTTTAGCTTTACTTTGGAGAAAATATAATTGCTTATAAAAATGCTATCTAAGTTTCTTAACTTATTGCGAAGATGATATGTGCTTGAAGATTGCACATTCTCACATATAACATGTATTTTAGTAGTTAAGTTGAGCTGATGAGAATATCTGATCTACCTTTATTTTTCTAGATACCGATATTATTCTTCCTGTGTTTGCAAAAATGAACTTGCCTACTAAGAACTGAATACTGAACGCTAGTCAAGTCTTTTGGGAAAGAGGAATTTTGCTAATTTTATCAGGATGTTCTCTTCATCTTGACTCTAAAATGCTTGTATCTATTAGCTATTTGGTCTGGGGTCAACGCTTCAAAGAAATCCACTACCAGAAGGTGCCTGAGCCTCAATCAAATTAAAGGGCTAAATCTATTTGTATTCCTTTCAGGACAATTTATTTTAAATGATATGGAAATGCTACCTCAGAATTCAGCTTTGATGTCTGATCAAGTGAAACTTTTGTCCAATTCTTCTGCAGCTGCTGCTCTAAAATCTCTCATGGATGAGTGGGAAAAAGCACCTCCCAGTTGGGTGGGCGGGGACCCTTGTGGTGATAGCTGGGTTGGAATTGGTTGCACTGATTCACGTGTGACCTCAATGTAAGTTGTTGGTGCTCTACCTTTTAATGTGCATGAAAGATTGCTTAGTTTGGTTCTTCCAGCTTTGGGATTTTATCTAACAATTATCTATCTCAGAACATTGCCAAACATGAACTTAGTAGGACGGCTGTCAGGAGACATTTCGACCTTATCTGAATTACAGCAAGTGTAGGTCCTTTTGCCCACTGTCTCCCTTTGTTTTTCATGGAGGTCATTTTGCAGCTAGTTTGTCTGAACCATCATTCTAAACAATTTTTTCTTTTTCTTTTTCTTATTCTTTTCAACATGTAAATTTTAGCTTAGCTTTTGAGCATTGCAGCACTTGTGTATCTTTTTCTTCTTCTTTTTAAATTATTTTTATTTGTTATCATTGTTCTGGGGAGACTTCAATGTTCAGGTATCTAAAGGTTTGCTCTTTGAATACAAGGAATATGCTAATTTTGGTAGAGCTACAGATACAAAAGAATTCGTTTCTTTAATTTCTTTCAATAAATAATATATCAATTTTAGTTAGAGGCAATAGTTGCCATAGTTATTATAACATCTCTGTTGTAGCTTCTCCTTTCAGGGATCTATCCTACAACAATGGTCTCACAGGATCTCTTCCAACATCGATTGGGAATTTAAAGAAGCTAACAAACTTGTAAGTAGATCTATTTCCTGCCAAAGCATCATCTGGAAGCAAATTTGTTCTTGCAATTCCCTTAAAAGACCTCTTTTCTTTATATAATATCGCAGAATCTTGGTTGGTTGTGGTTTCAATGGTCCAATTCCCGATGCAATAGGATCTCTATCGCAGCTGAGGTTCCTGTAAGAATTTAACCTTTAATGCTTATTACCCTGCAGTGACTAACAAACATGCAATTCCATTTGGATTCTGGTGATTTGCCATGTATGACTACTAAGTGAAGGGCATTACATTGGTATCCAATAAAACTTTGGTTTTAGACTCCATGATTGTTGGTTGTGGAATGTTTTGGCTTCACTGTTTCTACTTTTTATACTTATACCTCTTTTAATCGGAGTACTTCTTTCATGCTGGCCTATATTGCCTGCAGATCCCTAAATTCTAATGGCTTCACTGGACGTATTCCACCATCCATTGGTAATCTATCAAATCTTTATTGGTTAGATCTGGCTGACAACCAGCTAGAGGGACCAATTCCAGTTTCAAGTGGATCTACACCAGGGCTTGACATGTTGATTAATACCAAACACTTGTATGCCAAATTTCTTTGTAGTTTACTTTTATTTAGATGGTTTGCTTGCGATGGTTCTATTCTCCTTATAGTAATGATGTTCTCCATCATCCACAGCCATTTCGGGAAGAATAAACTCTCTGACCAAATTCCAGCTCAACTTTTCAGCTCATCTATGACTCTTATACATGTGTAAGTTCCATTCAGTTTTTTATCGAGTAGTTTTTGCTATATATTTCTTGACTTACCTGGAATGTGCTTTGCAAAAGACAAACTGTAGGAAAGGCACATACATATAACAAATTTCTTCTCTAAACTATGATTTTTCTCTTAACCTTGGACAGCCTGTGTGCTTCTTCTTTGTATCTTAAGCCACCCTTCTGAAAGAGAGAGACTCTGAATTCTTTCTCTTGTTTTGTTTTTGGTTGTAAAGAATTGCAAATTTGTGTGCAAGCTCCTTCTCCTAATCTTTGCTTCAATGTGATGAAATTCAAGAAATGACAGCATGAATTTGTGTAGATTTGAAACATTCCATTTACCTCTCTCTCTGCTAGGCTATTTGAAAGCAACAAACTTACAGGAATTCTTCCTTCCACCCTTGGACTTGTGCGAACTCTGGAGGTGGTGTGAGTATCTAGATCAAGTACTGAAGTGAATTCTTGTTAAGGTTTTTGCTGTAAGTGAATTTCTACAGGGTTTTTGATGATGACAGATGAATTATTGTTTTGGCTACAGACGCTTTGACAACAATTCACTAAATGGGCGTCTTCCATTGAATCTCAACAATCTTACAAGTGTTCATGATCTGTAAGCTGTGGACAGAAAAGGCTAATAGTTTTCTGCACTTGTTTTCCTAGGAGGGAAGGGAACTTTTATCTTCTCTTAATTAAGAGCATTTGGTCTTGATTTTCAGGTTTTTGTCCAACAATAAACTGACTGGCCCTCTGCCTAACCTTACTCAAATGAACAGTTTGAACACTTTGTAAGTAAGAAATGCTTTAGTAACTCTACCCATAATATAGTGATTCTTTAGTCTTCTCAAACTACCTTTGGTTGTCCCTGTTTTCTTATTCTTGTTCCATGTGTATTTTTGTGTGTATCCCCTCATCATAGCTATATTATTTAGTAATCATAAACAATTTTATTGTCATTACTAATCTTTGATCTCTTACATGATTGTGCAGATACTTGAGTAATAATAGTTTTGACTCAGCAGACGTTCCTTCGTGGTTTCCAGCCTTGCCAGCCTTGACAACATTGTATTTTCCTCTTTCTCTCTCGCTCTCTCTCTCTTGTTCCTTCTGTACCAACACTGGAACATGAAATTCAACTGAACATTGAAATATCATAACTGTTATAAGTGTAGAACCGAAGTCCATTTTCTACCATTCAACTTAGTTTAGGACCATCATTCTTTTATATCTTAAGTACTTCTGTCTGTATATCTTCTTTCTCACAGGTATTTTTATGTAGTAGGGAGAATAATCAATTTATTTGTATGGCAGAATGATGGAAAATACACAACTTCGAGGTCAAATTCCTGCCATATTCTTTGAGCTTCCAAATTTGCAGACTGTGTGAGTAAGCTTGACCTTATGTACCACCAATTGTACTGGAAAATGTGGATCCAAATAAAACGTGTCACATAGTTGTCACAATCTGGAAATGATAGTTGGATTTTTGCCCCCTTTTGCTGTTATATTGTTGACAGGGTACTAAAAGGCAACCAACTTAATGGTACCTTGGATATCGGGCAAAGCTTTAGCAACCAACTGCAAATCATAGATTTGCAGAACAATCTTATTACTGATTTCAATAACAGTGTCAGACCATACAACTTTGACATAATGTAAGCCAGAATTCTTTGACATTTTTCTGGGTATTTTTTTTCTCTTCTATTTTGATGAATAACTAGGCTCGTATTCTCATACTCCTTGTAAGTTAAATTGCCTGCAGATACACATCTAGTTAATGTTAAAGATTATTAATGTTTTTTAACATCACTGAAGTCTTTCTACCAATTTCTGCAGACTTGTGGGTAATCCAGTATGTGACGAGACAGGAACAACAAGAAGTTACTGCAATCTTCCCCCATCAAATTCCTCGCCTTTGTATTCAACCCCTTCACAGAACTGTCTGCCTGTTCCATGCAGTTCCGGTCAAATTTCCAGCCCCTTATGCAGATGTGCATATCCATATACAGGAACACTAAACTTCAGAGGCCTTTTATTCTCAGCCTTTGGAAACTCTACTCCATATCAAATACTAGAGCAATCTTTGATGCATTTCTTCCAGTCCCATCAACTTCCTGTGGATTCTGTTTCGCTAAGTGATCCAAGAATGGATCCAAATGAATATTTTCTATTGAACCTTCATGCATTTCCATACGGCCAAGAGAGTTTCAATAGAACCGGAATTTCTATGATTGCATTTGTATTTAGCAACCAGACTTTCAAGCCTCCTGATCAGTTGTTTGGACCTTATTTTTTTCGTGGTGATAAATATGAGCACTTTTCTGGTAATTGTTATAGAATAGAAGTAAAATGAATTTGTAAATTTCTCTGTTTATTTAGATTCATCATTTTCTATGCATGTGTGTTTTCATCCAGATGACCCTGCCAACTCAAAAAAATCTAGCATTGCCATCAAAATAGGAGCAGCAGCCGGTGCTTCAGTGCTGTTTTTACTATTAGTGCTTGCTGGGATTTATGCTTATCGTCAGAAGAAGAGAGCAGAAAGAGCAACCAAAGAGAGCAATCCTTTTGGTATGATAAGTATTTCATTTACTCAGCCTTTTCAAGTTGATTGTATGGAATTTCTGGGGTTTTATGACTGATTCTCTTATGTTAAACACAGCACACTGGGATCCTAAGAAGAGCAGTGGTAGCATACCTCAGTTAAAAGGAGCAAGATGCTTCTCTTTTGAAGAGCTTAAGAAATACGCTAACAATTTTTCAGAAGCCAATGATATTGGATCAGGGGGTTATGGAAAGGTTAATTTTGACTCTCATTCTCTTATTCTATTGCATGTGTGTGCGTAGGTAGGCTCGCCAAAAACATGCATCCCTATGGCACCTTGGCCCCATAGAGATGGTCTCATTTGCTCAACTCCACGTCTTGTTGCTGGTTTGGACTAAATGCCTGACTGCAGCGAGACACTTTGAAATTTGTAAGGTATTGCAGACGAGTGGTGGTCGAGGCAACAGACAATGTGGTAAAACAGGCACATGGTTAAATGCATGATTTTCAAAAATATGGATAAGTAGATATCTGAAATAAAATTGTCTTTTTATTCGTGCTTCCATTTGAGGGATCCTTAGCACTAGCCCCCTTTGCACACTTTGTGTTTGCATTGAACTTTTTACTTTATAGAAGGGAAGTTTTAAATAGATTACAATGTTATTATACAAAAAATAAAGGGAAAAATAGAGATAATAACCATACAGTGAATTATTCGATGTATTGAAAGAGAGATAATAACAAAAAACAAATTAGTAACTACATTTGTGTGCTTCAAGATCATGTAAAACGTGTTTGCTTACATATTTAATATGTAAATTGGAATAGTTGACTGTGATCCACGTGTGACATATGTCTAAACACCTTATGCATCATGGTATACATCTATGTTGACAGCAAGCACTCTTCCCTTGTTCTTTCACCATTAGATAACATTATTGCAATTAGATGGCAGCCAATCGGCATTTAGTAGGCTAGCTGCACATATTAGATAGTTTATGCATACCCTTGGTGCTATTATCTTGTGTTCATCTGAATGTTGATGCAGTGTAGTTATCTCAACCATGGAATACATTGATACTATATTAATGTGCGTATTATTAACATATCCCATGATTTGCAAACTTTTTGAATGGACCAAGTGATTAACAAGACTACGACTGGATTTTTTTTCCAACCTTTGCTCCTACTCATCTGTGTTTTAGTTTGTTCTGTCTCTAACTATGTCTGTTGCTACAGGGATCTCTTTGGCATGGTCATGGTGATTTTTAAAATTATTTTTCCAAATAATTATGAATATCTTTAATTGCAGGTTTACAGAGGAACTCTACCCACAGGGGAACTTATTGCCATAAAACGAGCTCAACAAGGATCTATGCAGGGTGGGCTCGAATTCAAAACAGAAATTGAGCTTCTATCAAGAGTTCATCATAAAAATGTTGTCAGTCTATTGGGATTTTGCTTCGAACGAGGTGAACAAATGCTAATATATGAGTATGTTCCTAATGGCTCTCTAAGTGACAGCCTGTCAGGTATTTTCCTCTGTTTGCTCACTTTATTCATCCAAAATGAGTTACACTATCAATGATTCAATGGCATTTTATAGTTCTTCACTACCTGACCATATTACTTTTTATCAAACAATGCCCTTAACTGCACCAAGAAATGAATAAAATATTTGATAAGCCTACACTACACTGCTAGTCTATAGGAGGAAGAGAACTTAACATTATTGCTTTATTCTTTCTTTAGTTTCAACTTTCCAGCCATCTGTCACTTTCATGTCCTATATAAGACCTTCCTAACAAAGAATCACATTTTGAGCTCACTGCAGGAAAGCATTGATCATTATCCCTAATGAATGATTTTACTTGTTAATTTCCCATGTTATTGTTTAACAAGCTATCTTTTACTTCACTCATGTTTTGCTTCTTTGGAAAATAACATTCTAACAATTCAGGGAAGTCGGGAATCCGAATGGACTGGACCAGGCGACTTAAAATAGCCCTTGGTGCAGCTAGAGGTCTGGCATATCTTCACGAGCTTGCAAATCCTCCCATCATTCATAGGGACATCAAGTCCACTAACATCTTATTAGACGAACGCTTAAATGCTAAAGTTGCTGATTTTGGTCTCTCCAAACCTATGGGTGACAGTGAAAAGGGTCATGTTACCACTCAAGTTAAAGGTACAATGGTGAGTTACTCCATACACCTACTCAAGAGAATAATTCAGCCTTTTAAATGGTAGAACCCTGCTCTCCTTTTTGTAATTGATGCTTTAGTTTATTTTCTTTCCAGAGTAACTGGTATTCTCTCCCCCTCGCCCGCCCAACCCTTTATAGATGATGAATTTGTAATTCATTTATACGTTTAAGCATCTGCTGTAATCATAGTAGTTTTAGTACGTGAGACACAATAATTTTCTAGATGAATCTTACTTTTCTGAAGGGGCCAATGAGGAATGGTTAAAAATTTTCTAGGGAGAGGAGAATTAGCTGACAATAAAAAATGTCTAGTCCTCTTATGTCCAAATTGGAGTCACCTTGCATACCACTATGTCAAATGTCTATAATACGCATGCCTTATTTGGGATATTTCTGAAGAAAAATGCAACAATTACTATAATTATGGGTATGACTAGCTGGATTTGAGTTTAACAAATATCGTAAGAAAAAGAGGAGGGGAACGTGGGTAAAAGAATGTCAGACTATTGGATAAGGCTGATGATTCTATATAACGCTTATAGTATGCGCTGTCCTAAGAATGATTTTTCTTACTGTTGTAGGGTTATTTGGATCCTGAATATTATATGACCCAGCAGTTGACTGAGAAGAGTGATGTTTATAGCTTTGGAGTGCTGATGTTGGAGATAGTAACTGCAAGAAGACCAATAGAGCGAGGGAAATATATTGTAAGAGAGGTGAGAATGGCAATGGATAAAACGAAAAGTTTATATAATCTCCAGGAGATTCTTGACGCATCCATGGGCTTCGCTGCAACACCCAAAGGCTTGGAAAAGTTTGTGGACCTAGCAATGAGTTGTGTAGAAGAATCAGGGGCTAACAGGCCTACAATGGGTGAAGTGGTAAAAGAGATTGAAAACATTATGCAGCTCGCTGGCATGAATCCCAATGCTGAATCAGCATCTAGTTCAGCAACTTATGAGGAAGCAACTAAGGGAGGTTCTCTCCATCCATACGGTGATGACTCCTTTGCTTATAGTGGGGTCTTCCCAGCCTCCAAGATAGAGCCCCAGTGAGAGTCATTTGGCTACTTTTCTTTTTCTTCTTATTATTATTTGTTTTATACGAGCAATGAAGTTGGTGAGACAGCTGCTTGTGTTTTCAGCCTTGGTGACTGTCAACTTATGTCGGATCTTTTTGTTGTTTGTTGCACATTATGATGAAACTGTCATTAGAATGAATTCTTTATATGTTAAAAATAGGTCAATAGAAGAATTGATTGCAAAGACGCAAAATGCTATAGCATATTATTACACTTAAGTTGGGTCAATCTCTAATTCCTACTATTAAAGACCTTAGACCATCGACTCCATGTGAAGACCTTAATTGCCTTAAAGATTTAAAATATTAATTATTTAATATTTTATTATTAAATTATTAATATAATTTTTATTTTTCTGTATTTCATTTTTTCTTTTGTTATTCTCATTTTCTTATTTTCCTTTCCTTTTCTCATATCCATCGCCGCCCGTCTGAGAAATTGCCAATGGCATCGGAGTTCTAATATGGTGTTGGCAACGACCATTAGGGTGCTGGATCGACACTTCCCTTGACCAGATATGGTTGTCGAGGGTCAAATCCGATCACTGGGATTTGGCTGTGGATGCCAGATGTGTTGCGTCCTTAGTTGAATCTTGTGAGGGAACGCTAGATCTGACCTTAAAGTCATTGCTACTGTCACTATCGCCATCCTTTAGTGGTGGGTGGAGGTTGGAGAGACGAGAAAGGCAAGAACGGGAAGAGAAAGAAAGACAAAGGGGAAACTGAGAAGAAAAGAAAATATTTACTGAGAAGAGAGAGGTACGTGGGTAGAGAGAGAAAAAAACTATGAAAAAAAAAATTAAATATATAATCTTATATAGTATGGTAATTTTTAAAATTGATTAAAGGTTTTTTATTTATTAACATTTTTAACTTATTCCTTCTTTTTCAAAATAATCTTTTTTTTTTTTTCGAAAGGCTCAAATTAGCCATTTATTGAGGAGGGACTGGTAACGGTTATTTCAGCTTTTTCATGAAGCAAACAAAGTTTTAAGAAAGTAATAGAATAGGGGGGATGGCTATTCTATTCCCCCAATCAAATATATATGTAGATTTTTTATTTTTTTATGACTAAATACTCAAATAAGCTTCTATCTTTCTATTATGTTTAAATAAGTCTTTAAATTTTTATTTTAGGTCAAATAAGCTCCTCTCACTAATTGTTGACTAATTTTCTTTAGTCAATTGTCAATTGACACTTTTTATACCATGTCATCTAAAATGTGACGGGTTGACATGTCATTTTGATAGTGTCACTATAACGTGGCAAATGATGTCGTATTAAATATTGTTAATTAGATTTATATGTTTACCTTTTTGCCTAGCCACATGTCCAAAAATGATTGGTTTAAAGATTTAAAACAAAAAAAACTAATTAATTTTTTCCTTAATCTAATAGAAAAAACATTTTGTGTTTAAACAAACTAAATCATTTTATTTAGATCAAATAAATCTTTCTAGCCAATTGAAGGCATCGTTCTAATCCTTTACAATCTAAAAAATGTCTTCAATCAAATGATGAAAAAAATAAAATAATTAATACTTGCATCCTTCCACTCCAATATTTGTTCTTTCACAGCAACTCTCGAACAGTTGCCTCTATTATCAAATTTCATAAAAAAGTTTTTTCTTCAGTTTTTGGTTTAGATGATTTAGTTTGTTTAAGCACAGAAGTTTGTTCTATCAGATTAAGGAATAAAATAATTATTTTTTTTGTTTCAAATTTGTTGGATTTATTCTTATTTTGATATGACAAAATTGATTGAACTTATGAGCTTTGAAAGTGAAAGATATTTTTGAGTATAAAAAAAATCTCAAAGGATTACTAAAGCTGAACTTAATAGAAAAAAATATTGAAATGCTTTAATTGTTCGAATATATTTTTAATATGAATGATTATGCTATTAATTTTCTTAAAAGTCTCTTGTTTTCAAAATTAAATGTGCCAGTCTAAGGGTCAAGTTTTCGAAAAAAATGACTAGATACTTGAATGAAAAGAAAGCAAAATATATTTCTTTAATTACAGTAAAATTGATTCTGGAGAAAAACAAGTTAGCTTTCGAGCAAAGATCAATAGTGAAGAATTGATTCTGAGACAAGGATAAGTCGATTCTTAAAGAGACAAATGAAAGAAGAAATAATCAATTCTACAAAGAGAAAAAGTCGACCCTTGAAGCACCAAAAGTACAACTTAGAAACTTGGTGACCAAGAAAGGCATGGCACACCTGGATGAAAGTGGAGCGATAAAAGTCAAGCTTGAATTCTAATTTTGGTGCTAGTCCATAGTGAAGAGTTGACACCATGAAACAAAAGAATCGATTCTCCAAAATTGTAAAGGTGTCACCTTTATGTCTAGTTATAGAAAAACTAACACCTCGAAAAAGAAGAATCAATTCTTCAGAGACAAAAAGTTGCAGACTTTGCAAAGAACTGACAATTCAACTATAGAGAATCAATTCTACAAAAGGGACAGAATTGTGCACGTTGGCTCGAACATACAAGAAATGATTCAAAACTTACTCCAACAGGCAAAAAATCTCAAAGGCTATAAATATACAACTTAAGGACATTAAAGAAAAGGACAAAAGAGGATTTTGAAAGATTTTGAATCATTTTTTAAGAGGAAAAAAAGCAAAAAAACAAGAGCAATAGCTGTGAGTAGAAAAGTTCCTACCTTTTGATAATTGTTGTAACGTGTGGGTTCGAGAACCTGACCGCTAGACGTGGGAAAATAAATAAGTTAGGAGTCACCACTAATCTTTTTTCCTAAGTGTGATTGGCCACCTATTGACTCAATTCTAATCGACGGGACCCTAAATTAATTTTAGATCCATCAAAAGAACATTAAACTGGCCTATGATTTTTTAAAAACTGGGTTCGGGAGTGCGGTTACGCAAGAGGAAGGATTAGTACCCCCATGACTC
Organism: Theobroma cacao; assembly: GCF_000208745.1. Classification (NCBI taxonomy): domain Eukaryota; kingdom Viridiplantae; phylum Streptophyta; class Magnoliopsida; order Malvales; family Malvaceae; genus Theobroma; species Theobroma cacao. The sequence goes on along the minus strand of NC_030855.1, from coordinate 7,861,505 downwards.
CCATTCCACGAATAGTATCACTTAATTATAGATTATCCTATTGAAGCCCTAATTCTTAAATTTATTATATTTCCTTAGTTATTATTTATTTATATTACCCACTACTTTGTTTGCGAATTAAAATACTCTATTTGATTTTACGGGAGTGAAATGCACATGATGCTCTCGTGAAATGCACATGATGCTCTCGTGAAATGCATGATATGAAATACAAATAATATTGGACGAAAACCTTTTATTGAGGATATTTCCCGGATCCGCCCATCCTACTAGTGGGATCCGGAGACATTCTTTCACCTAGAGAATTATCTGAAAAACTTACCTTCGAAAATTTGACGAATAAATCTCATCATTAGGGTAATCATACGCGTTTTAATAAAAATAATATTTTCGTGAATATAGTCCTATTACGAGAAAAAGTGTTACAGCCCAAATCCCGGGCTATGACCGGCGCATGGACTCAATAGGCATAGCCCATTGGACCCAAGCAAGCCTTTCTGTGAAAACTTATTCATTAAACCGCTTGTCTCTAATTCACCTCTAAGGTTCTCAATTCATAATTTTCAAAAATAATTCCTTCTCACGAGTTAAATCGTGGCAACAGAGCATATAATATTCACAAAATAATATTATCACTTGCCGACGTGTGACAGCACTATTATTCAAACCAAACACACAATGATTACAATAGCTTTCACGAATTAACTTAAACAATCATACACACATACAAAAGACGTTGACTATCAGCAAAGTGACTCGGTGGGGTTACTATCATTGAGAGTTGTAGTGAACCTACCGAAAGATGAATAGAAGGGAACGCCTCGACCTAGGATCCAACTACCTTCAATCCTGAAAACTAAAACATGAAGTTGAAAAAAAAAAGGATGAGTATAAACCCAGTGAGTGAACATAGGAAGGGAATAAGCATCAATATGGGAAGTTCTAGAAAACATGATGCACTTATGTTGAAAACAATGCAATTTAGTTTAATTTCTTGTAAAGCCCTTAATTCAACCCTTAATTATTTAATCCTTTAAGGTGAAGGATTTATAATCCACAATGGAGTTGAAAAGAGTGAAAACTACAACAAATCCAATCAAGACAATCAAAACAGAGGGCTTCTCGCTGCAACGAAAAGGCATTCTATAGCATATAATACAATCACATTTTTTTTTTGTTTTCATAACTTGTTTATAGCATATATATATATGTACACCACTACCACCTTACTCAGCTCATGTGCACTCCCTACACGCACAAGGCAATATCATCATGTGCACTCCCTACACGCGCATTTCAATATCATCATGTACACTCCCTACACGCACATTTCAATATCATCACACGTACTCCCGCCCACATCATTACTGGCATGTGCACTCCCACACTGCACACCACTGGCACCGTCACGTGCACTCCCACACTGCACATGCACGGTTATAGCTATTATACAGCATTATCACTCAAAGCATAACACACATATCCCCATAATATAGGAACACATGGTTTCATTATATCACATATTTTACCATATAAAAACATTTCTTCAAGGGCTTGTTCCCATGCACGTTTTAAAGAAAAGTCCGATAAAACATTTCAGGTGATTCAATTAAACATGTATGCATTTATCCCAAAACATTCTAATGCAAGTTCACTCACCTTATGATTGCGGGATACTACGTCGTTATTAGTTCTGAGGTGTATCTAGCTATTTTTACTTGCCGATCGTTCGTTATTTCCTACGGCACGCCACCACAGTACACTGTCTTTACTTTTGCACTTCTTAGCAACAATCCAGATTCAATATCTTTAGTGTACATCATTTCTACTTTTCTTTTTCATTCAATCTTGAATCCTTATTCAACAAACTTACATCTTGACACATTTTTACCAAAGTTGCCTTTATCCTTTGCTTGTGTAACTCTTTAAATTATAATTACCGGCAACTCATTTATGACTCTAGAACATATATTAATCTTTTCTAAGGACATTTATCAAGTTCAACCATCATTTCCACACCAATAACCTAGCATATGGCTACAATTGTAAATTTACTTCCATCAAACATTTTCTAAATCTACATGTACTACCATTCTCATTTACATGTTGCCACCAAGCATAACATCAATATTCATTCATGCACACCAACACCCATAACCTTGTAAGTCTTTCCTAACAACACATATCCAAACTTCCAATTAATATAATTGCCTTCTAACCATACCCATGACATCACAATAACACTACATATTGCACACAATCATTCTAACAATATTAAACTAATCATAGGCTTCAAATTGTAGCATTAAGCTTACCACTTGGTTTTAGCTTGGATTTCACTCAACAAAACTCATAATTTCCTCACACCCATGAACACCATAGCTGCTAGAAAATGATTCACACATTATTCCTTCAAAGATTTAACCAACCGGGAGCTTAAAACACAAAAATCCTTACCTTATGTGTCACGACCCGAAACTCTCATCGAGCTTGTGACAACCGTCGTGACGTCCCGATCGACATTCATTACCCGGAATGTCAACCGGAACCCCGCAAGGCTTTAATATCAGCTTCTCATTTCCCCTGTGAGTAACTATTGCCAAATACCACGTTCTAAAAGATTTTAAACTGTTTCCAACTTAAACAAATAAAATAATAATTTTCGTCTCATAGGGGTATTTTGGTCATTTATCCCAAAAATCTTAAAATCAGTTAAAAATATAGTATGTACGTGGAAAACACATATTTCATAATCAAAAATAATTTTGAATGTTTAAAACATTTGTTTAAAATGGAATTATGACTGTTATAATAAAATAAAAATATTAAATAAAATATTCAATTTTCACATAAAATAATATTTTAAGAACACTGCATAAATAATTTTTACAGCGTAAAAGCAAAATAAACTCCTACATACCGTAATACAGATAACCAAAGTATAGAATTTAATTTACAATGACACGTGGGCCCACGAATGACCAAAAGTATCAAAAGAAATGAACTTACAGTTTTTGGATGTGGCAAGTTCAACTGTAATCCTCACCGATATCAGTTATCTACAATCTATTCTAAGCCTGAAGTGGGTGAAAAGGAGGGTGGTGAGATTATAAAATCCCAGTGAGTAAACAAACATCACTCAAAATATCTAAAGTCGAGTAAAAGGAGACTATTAAAACATTTCATCAAACTGTAATTTATCATCTTTCAACTTATTTCAACCAAATGAAATCAATTTATTTAAAGCAAGTAATCAGTATGGCTTATGAATTTCTTAAAAAGCTTG
>NC_030855.1:7789755-7857174 GCF_000208745.1 Theobroma cacao | reverse complement strand
ATTCATCATTATTCATCATAATTCCTCAAATAAACATCAAGATCAGCAGCCAATATTCCCCTAGAAAATTCAGCATAATGGGTTTCAATGGGAGAAAATTATATCTCTAGCTTATTTTTGCTATATTTCAATATAACCTAACTAAAATCACTTAATTCAATTAAAATCAACCAAAACTCAAGCTCAAAACTCATCCATGGAGGTTTGGCCAGAATGGGTGTCCATACCCACTTTCTAATTTTGCATGGAAATGAGAAAAATGCATGGGTAGTGAAAATCACAAGGAAAATCAATAAAATTTACCTTTTTAATGCTTGATTTTCCCCAAACTTTTCAGCTAGGGTTCTTATTTCTTTTCCCCCTTTTCTCTCCTGGTTTGGATGGCTTGAAGAAGATGAGAATTCTGGAAATTTTGACCTTTTTAAAGGCTAAAATAATATAATATTATTTTATTCATTTTTTTGTTTTATAAATTCCTTAAATTCTAGCCATCCATTTGTTTCCAAATTTTCACCATACACTTGTCCCACATATCCATAGCTTAGATAAAATTCTCATACTTATCCAAAGTCTTAGTGGAGTAATTTTTTAAAATTTACACTTTTGCCCCCGTAAAAGTCAAAAATTACATTTTTACCCTAAAAACTGAAAAATTACCCATAGACATATTTTTCATCCCTTATACTCATACCATTCTCCAATTTGTCAAATTTGATCTAAAGTCTTTCAAAATCTCAAATTTTGTTCGCGGGTGGTAAAATTACGATTTTACCCCTACACTCTAAAAATCACCGAAATTAAACTTTTTCACTGCCAAACCCTCAAATTATACTCGAATAAGTCAAATGGGGCCAAAAAATCTTTTCTAAAAATTCCCATTGTGTCTCTAGGTGGCAAATGACCATTTTGCCCCTAGACAGTGAAAATTCTGGTTTGACTCCAAATTGATCCTCGAACTCCAAATCACCATATTAAACCATTCTGGGACTTTAATATTCTTAATTTTATTTTAAATTCTCTATTTGATCTAGTTCGAGGCTTAAATTAACTTAATTATACCATTTGGTACATTGTCGTCTTTTAACGATTTTTCTTTCTAGGCTTTCCAAGTATGCAAGCATATTGTCAATCATATGAATGACATGGTAAGTATTTTATAAGGTCGGGCTTGACATTATGTTTCTTGAATCTTGAGACCCACTTGATATTTCTTCAACTACTCTTGAATCACTTACTACCCAAGCCTCCCTATTCTCTTTCCTTTATTTTCTTAGCTGATTCTCTCTATTTTTCTTTTCAAATGCAAGGTGGTAACGTGAAAATAGCATGGGAGCATGAAAATGGCATGGGAGCATGAAGGAGAAGAAGAAAATATCTGCTGGAGAAGATAAGAACCGGTCATGGATAAGGAAGCTAATGGCAAAATTATCATTTTACCTTCTAAGGTTTTCACCCTTTTTAATTGTATCCTCCCACAATCTTTTAAATTCCAATTTCCTTCTATTATCTTCTTTTACACATGTACAACCAAAATATAAAGTTTGTACTCCAACGCAGTGTCCCCATAATATTTAAAATATTTACTTACCCGAGTTAACTTTATTTACTAAGGACACGCAGGCCCCATTAACGTCATTTTCCTCTGAAATTTCCTCATTCTTCTTCTTCTCCACTTAGATTGACCATATACTCCTTCCTCATGAAAAATTTTGGCACTAAATAAAATATTAATATTTTAAGAATATTTTATTTAAAAAAATTTTCACTTGTCTCCTTGGCACCCAAAAGATCTTATTATGCTCCAATTCACTTTCGAGTCACTTTTAAACATTCTAATTAACCTCAATTGGCATTCGATAAGCTTTATTAGTCAACATATCAAAATACGGGGTATTATAGTCTCCCCCACTTAAATAGAATTCGTCATCGAATTCAAATCAACATAGGGTGAGCAATTGAAGTTCTAAGATTCTACCACATCACTTTCGTTGGCTATTCTTAACATAGAATCTTGGTTTATATATTATATCAACTTTCAATCTTTATAAACAACTCGACAATGTCGTAATATATGCAATTATGTGTACTACACTTCTTAGATCAAAACAATATTATTCTTCATCTTATAGAGTGAATTCAAATATGCCATTAATTCTACTTGCACCGCAATCAAATCAACCTTAAATTATCAATCATGCGTGTTCACATATGTCATGACCCGGAACTCCCTTCGAGCTCGTGACAACCGCCGCGGTGTCCCGATGGGCACTTATCTCTCAAAATGTCATCTAGAACCCTGCAAGGCTTGATATCAGTTTCTCATTTTCCCCGGTGAGTAACTATTACCAAATATTATGTTCTAAAGGATTCTGAGCTATTTCCAACTTAAAACAGATAAAACGAAAATTTTGTCTCATAGGGGCATTTTAGTAATTTTTTCCAAAAATCTCAAAATCAGTTAAAAATGTAGTATGCAAGTGGAAAACACATATTTCATAATCAAAAATAATTTTGGATGTCTAAAACATTCGTTTAAAATGAAATTATGACTATTAGTATAAAATAAAAATATTGAATAAAATATTCAATTTTCTCATAAAACAATATTTTAAAAACACTGCATAAATAATTTTTACAGCATAAAAGTAAAATAAATTCATATATATTGTAATACGGATAATCAAAGTATAAAATTAAATTTGCAGTGACACGTGGCCCTCTAATGACTAAAAGTATACAGAGAGATAAACCTACATATTTTGAGGATGCCAGTCCAATTGTAACCCTCGATAAAATGAGCTATCTACCGACTATCCTGAGCCTGAAATGGGTAGAAATGAGGGTGTTGAGATTATAGAATCCCAGTGAGTAAACAAATATCATTTAAAATATCTAAAGGCGAGTAAAATGAGACTATAAAAACATTTCATTAAATAGTAATTTATCATTTATCGACTTATTTCAACCAAATGAAATCAATTTATTTAAATCAAGTAATCAGTATGGCTTATGAACTTCTTAAAACTTTGGCTCGTGCCGAATTCATTATCATACTCAGCTATCAAGGATACCTTGATCGAGGGTTATCCCGACCGAATCCGTCAAGGCTGTTAAAAAAATTCACATTTCGCATAGATCATATTTTTATTTTGAAACATATAGCCGTTCCTTGGCGTTAGCAGAGTTCATCATCACGAGGTGGTTCGGCGTGAAGTGAACTCTAAAACTGTTAGCCTCAGGAGTTATCCACCCGCGCCTCTCATACTAAGGTAAGATATAACGGGGTTTACCGTGCCCCTCTAATAGGTTGGCCCACGGAAACCCACCTACTGCAGTGGCTAGTTAAATAACCCACCATACAATAAAATTCATTCTAGCATGACATGACAATTATTGTAATTCACAGCCTGTCAAGGCTAAATACAAATTTCATATATTTCAACATAAATACCAATTCAGCCATTCATTCAAATATTATCATAAGCCATTTATTCAAATCATAAATCTACAACATACCAGTGGTCTCCAATTACTCTATTTTTCAAAATCATTATTTCGTTTCAAGACAATTTATAAAATCATTTTATTTAAACATATTTTATTTGTAAAACCAAAAATTAACCATTTCAACTCATTTTCATAAAATTCCACCAAAATCGATTAAAATCATACTTTAGATAATTAAAATGATGATAAGGTTACTCACAGTAGTAGGAGTAGAAATACTCCTATCCTCTTCCCTCGGGTGCATCTCTTACCCGAAATAATTGACTCACCACCTATCCATAATCCATGATACAAAATTCAATAAATTGTGTCAATTTATCATAAATTATTTCAGGCTCTTATCCATGCGTATGCACTAGATAGGGTTTGAAATGTCTGGACAATTGCTTAATTGCGATGTCCGACCTAACTCGCCTATACACGGTGCAAATTTCTAAAATCCCCAATTCAACTCCAATTCCATCTATTTCAATTTCAATCATCCAATTATATCCACAATACCTCAATGACTGTGAATTTGGTCCAATTTATCAGTTCAGACTATAAATTACGCTTTTACCCCTAGTGGGTAAAAATTTCAATTTATTGCACCGAAAATTCCCATTTAATTTCCAACCTCATAATTCATCATTTTTTCACCCAATTCTCTTAAAATAAAGTCAACCTCATCCTCACATACCATTGGCTAGATTCGACCTAGAGAAATTCAAGGAGAAAATAAATATTTTTCTTGTTGTTTTACTCATAAATATGCTAAACTAACACTAAACACTAACATAGCTCAAAATCAAATTTATCTAACAACTTTCTCTCTCTAAACCCATATGACTAGAATTGAAATCATCCTCAAATCACATGATTCAACCACGGAAAATGATGGAAAATGCATGGGAAAGGTAAAGTACAAGACAAATTTAAGAAATGTTACCTTTTTTTTCACTTGATTTTTGAATTTCCACCAATTTTCCCTTTAAATTTCTTGGCTAGGGTTTTATTTTCTCCTTTCTCTCTCTTGTTTCTTGCTTGGCCGAATGTTGAAGAAGAAGAATGGGTTATGGGCTGATTTTTTTATACCTTTCTATTAGTTTAATGAAATAATATTATTTTATTCATATTTTGAATATTTTATTAATTCATTTTTTTTTTACCCATCCACTTGTCCTACTTTTTCCACCATGCATTCCCTTTGACTTATCCAAGTCTTAAGTGAAATTTTCAGATTTTTCCAAAGTTTTGGTGGAGCAAATTTTTCAAAATTACACTTTTACCCCTGAACTTTTCAAAAATTACCTTTTTTGCCCCAAAAATTGAAAATTTGCCATAATGCATAATTTTCACTCCTCATACTCATTTCACACTCCAAATAATTAAATTTGATCAAAATCCTTTCAAAAATTAAATTTTCGATTTCGAGTGGCAAAATTACCATTTTGCCCTTATACTCTAAAAATACCGAAAACTCATATTTTTGACTGCTAAATCTTTCAATTGTACTTCAATACTCATATCATACTCAAACATGTCAAATGGGGCTAAGAAAATCTTTTCTAAAATTTCCATTTTGTCCTCAAATTACAAAATGACCATTTTGCCCTTAGATAGTGAAAATTCTGGTTTGACTCCAAATTGATCCTCGAACTCTGAATTACCATTTTGAGTCATCCCTAAACTGTGAAACTCTTAATTTCACCTTAAAATTCCTATTTGAACTAGTTCGAGGCTTAATTGACTTAATGGTACCATTAGGGGCAATATCGTCTTTTAACGATTCCTCGAACTTCCTAAATATGCAAATATTCTATTGAGCATGTAAATGACATCGTAATTATTTTATAGAATAGGGTTTGACACCTTAGTTCCCAAAATACCTTATTATACCTCAATTCACATCCGATAAGCTTTATTTGTCACTATATCAAAGTACGGGGCATTTCAACATAACCATTTACAATTCCTCTACCTTGATCTTTTATCAAACCTTTCAACATTCAAGCATTTTTCCCACCATTGACTATGGGTCTAAATCATCAATCAATCTCTATTTTGGTTTACATACTTCCATACAAATCCCATTCAAGCATTTCATAATACATACGGATCAAAACATTTTATCTATTTCATATATATTCAACATTGCAGATGATTCAAATTCGAGCCCTCCCATCGTATTGGTGGGACCTGAGGATATCTTTTCACCTAGAGAACTTTTTAAAGGAAACTTGCCTTCGCAAGATCCTTCGGAAACTCCCATCATCAGGACTTATACTCGTGTATATAAATATCTACACGCCATGACATTTACGATGCAATAGTGATGTGTGATATGCTTATGAAATTTATTATTATTTTTTTTTTAATGCTGAAAATTCTCGCAGAGCCTAGCTACCCTGTAATCTGTTTATTAATGATCGAAAAAATTAAGTACAATAAGGAGGGGGACATCAACCGAACCTCCAAAATTACATGAATCCAAAAATTTATTATTTTGTTTCTAAGTCTTCCTATATTTTCTTTGTTATTTCTTTAAGATTTTCTTTTTTTATTGTTTCTCTTTGTAATCATGTATATTATGAATTATATATTTTTCTATATTATTTTGGTGTCTATCTATTTTACTATATAAATTTTCTTTTTACTCAAACTCTATAGTCTTTAAGCAAGATATTTCATTTCAAAGTTATTATTATTTACATATATGTCTTTTAATTTGACTTTTTCCTTTTTTATTATCTATACTATTCACTTTTTATAACCATTATAAATTTATTACATATTTTTTTTACAACTAAACATGTACCCTTTATACTTTAAATGTATTCATTATTATGAATTTACCATCATTGAATGTTTTATTACCCTTTATTTATTTATTGTCATGAGTATTATTATTGTTTTTAATTTTATATTTTGACACCTTAAGTAAAAATATGTCATTTGTTCTTTTACATTGATTATTATATTTATTATGTTTATATTTTGACTAATTTACTATATATAATTTTTGTTTTTAAAATTAGCAACATCGAAATTTCAAAATTAAGACTCTCTCATCGTACTAGTGAAATCTTAATTTAAATCCCAAGCCTAGAGAAAATTCATTTAGAATTGTGACTCCTTGCATTCTGGATGAACATCCCATCATCGGTATTAAGTTAAATTGTCAAGCCCAGCTCTATTATATACTTACCATGTCATTCATGTGCTTGATAGCATGTCTGCATGCTTGGATGCCTCGAAAAATCGTTAAAAGTTGGTATTGTACCTAATGGTACAATTAAGTCGATTAAGCCTCGAACTAGTTCAAATAGAGATTTTAGGATGTATTTGAGAGTTATCAAACCTTAGAATATTTTAAAATGGTGATTTGGAATTCAAGGATTAATTTGGAGTTCAATTGGGAATTTTATAACATAGGGGCAAAATGGTCATTTTACCACTTGAGGACAAAATTGGAATGTTGGACGAAGTTTTTGACCAAGTTTGACTATTTGGAGCATAATTTGAATTGTGGAGTGAAAAATTTCAATTTTGACATTTTTTGAGTATAAGGGTAAAACGATCATTTCACGTGTCCATGAGGACGTAATTGAAATTTTACACCACCATGACACTTGTCAAGCCAATGAATTTCACCAATTATCATTTTATACTTTGGATAATTATGGTATTTTATGTGGTGGTTAAGTTAACCATAGACCAATCACATGGTGACAAGTGTCAAGCTTTAATATTATTTTAATTTCCTATATAAACTCACTAAAAACCCTCACATTTCATTCTTATGGCCGACCAAGCAAGGGAACAAAGAGGAAAAGAGAAGAACAAACCTTAGGAAGGACGAATCTAAGAGAAATTGTTGGATTTCAAGGAATCAAGCAAGTAAAGGTAAGATTTTTTAATCTTAGCTTGTGATCTACCTTTCCCATGCATTCTTTTTCATTTTTCATGGCTGAAATTCAAGATTCAAGAGGGAACCTTTGCTAGCCAAACCTAGAGAGAGAAGTTTTGAGGATGGATTTTGCTAGATTTCATAATATCCTAGTGTTTTTAGTCATTTTGTGATGTTTGGAAGGAAAAACAAGCAAGAAAATCATATGTTCTTTAACCACCCTCATTTGGCCAAATTTTCTATATGGCATGTTGTTGATGGATTTGGTTGTAATTCATGTTATTTAGCTAGGAAATGATGAATTGTGATGTTGGATATCAAAACCGATTATTGAAAAATATAGTTCCTTTAGAAAATGGCTTGATGGAAACTGAGAAAATCATAGTAAATGGACTTGGATTTGATTCCTAATGATATAGATGGATTTATTAGACTCTGTTGACACTGATTAGCAAGTTAATCCGAAATCGGAATGAATTTCGGTTACAATGAATTAAGTTACAACCAAGCTTATTGAGGTACTTTGGTGTATTTGGAATATTGGAAGTGTAATGAATATATTTGAAGTTAAATTGGATGTTTTGGCTGATTAAACAAGGCATAGTGCGAGTTAGGTCAAATGCCAATTCAGTCTGATCATAATTGAACCTACTTAGAACATCGTCTTTAAGTGACTATCCGAACATTTCTCATTCAATTTCATGCATTCATATAGAGCCTGAAATAGTTTTATAACAGTTTGGCACAAATATATTGAATTACGTGTCGTATATTATGTATAGGTGGTGAGCTCTCTGGTAAGGGTAAAGATATTGTACCCGAGGACCGAGAATAGGAGTACTCCTACCACTCCATACTCCCGCTATTGTGAGTAATCAGACGATCATCTTAACTATCTAAAGTTGTTTATACTCATTTTTAGGTTTTAAAGAAAAATGAATTTAAATTGCAAACTATTATGTTTTATAATTGAAGTGTTGATTAAACAAAATGAGATTTATAACTTGTTTTGAAATTGAATACTGGTTTTGGAAATTGAGTAAGTGGAGACTGTATACTTATGTTATATATATGTTTTGACATATGGTTTGAATTGATGGCTTATGACAATGTGATGGCAAGCATGGCTGGATTTGTGTTTGTGTGGAATATATGAATTGTTTTGCTTTGCCTTGACAGGCTGGTAATATTATATTAGCCCTGTTATGCTGCTAGAATTTTATTGAATTAGTGGGTTATTTGATTAGCTTACTGCAGTGGGCGGGTTTCTGTGGACCAGCCTATTAGAGGGCACTGTAAATCCGGTTATATTTTACCTTGGTACGAGAGGCACGGAGGGTATCTCCTAAGGTAACATTAGAGTTCACTTCACGCCGAACCACCACGTGAGAGTGAATCTCAGCCAACGCCAAGGAACGGCTATGTTTTTAAACGTAATTTTAAACGTAAAAACATGTTTTATGGGTATATGTGGTTTTAACAGCCTTGGCGAACTCGATTGGATGCCCCGGGCCAAGTTGTCACCGAGTATAAGTTTATATAAACTTACATAACCATATATCTTATGAATATGTCCTACATTTCACCCTTTCCCACACTTATATTTCTTTCTAACCATATTCTAAATCTAAATATACATTCCTTTTCTATGCATATATTATTAATCTAAATAAATCTATTTCTAGCATTAAATGTTTACTTTTCCTATATTTAATATCTACCTAAATCCATTTATTTTTAGTAATTAAATGTTTATTTACTTCCCTATATATTTTTTATTCTTGGATCTATTTCTTATAACTAAATAACTTTCTTTACCTAATTTTAGTATTATTTATTATATAATTATATATATATATTCTTATATTTTTATCTACTCCCATTTTTTATATATGTATTGTTAAACATTTTATTTTTATCTTTGTCTATCTTTATATTTTTCTTTTTCACTATATATATTTTCTCTTAACATCCGATAATTTTTATCTGTATTTTATCTTTTATTCTAATTAATAAAAAACTAATTATCTTCTTACCTAAACATTGGGCCAAGCACAACACCACAAAATTAAAATAGAAATAGCAAAGTGTCTGCCTTCAGTGGGCTAATAGCGGCCCAATACAGTCAGCCTACTCCAACAGATCTACTTCTTCAAGGCCCACAAGGTTGAGCTCAAAATGCACCATTTCGAGTGCTTCTTTGGCAGCTTGTAATCCTAAAAAATGCATCGTTTCGACTGATTCCCCCTCACTCAAAAGGATTTCATTTAACAAAACTTAACCTAGCTATATAAACCATTTTTCTCTTCTTTCTCTCCATTTCCCATTTCACTTTCTCTCTCTAATAAGCCATCCTATCTCCTTTCTCTCTAAAATTCTCAACCTTCTCTCCCTCTCGCACTCAGACTACAAACACCTCAAGTTTCCTTTCTTTCTCTCTCCATTTCCTTCTCTGTCGAGGGCTCTCTCTTTTCTCTCTCTCTTTGAAGCCATTGAGAGACCTTCTTTCTCTCTTTCTATTTCCTTCTCTGCTGGCGGCTCTCCCTTCTCTTTCTCTTCGAAGTCGCTGATCGACGTTCTTTCTATCTCTATTTCCTTCTCTGTCGACGACTCTCCCCTTACCAAAAACACCAACCTCTTTTCCCTCTTACACTAGCCAGACCTCCGAATCATTTCCCCAATATTTTCCCCACAAAAACCCATTTCCCAAATCTTTCTTTTTGTCAATATTGGCTTTTAGTTTTGTGAGCCTTTTTTGGTTTTCTTTTTGGTATTTTTTTGTTGCTTTTTGGTTGTAATTTTTTTTATTTTTTTATTGTGGCTAGGGTAGTCGGCTGATAGAGCTTAGGATTTTTTTTCTGATTACTATTTTTTTTTTTGGTTTTGGAAAATAGGATCCTCTCTTTTGTTGTTGAATTTTGTTTTTATATAGAGGTTGAAAATGCTCTCCTTAGTGTTCGGTTACCCATTGATTCTTCACATTTTTGCCACGGCCAGGTGCGATTTCAAGCACCTAGCAATGTGCATTTTTCCTTGTACAAATTGGGTCCCACTTGTTTTCTTGCTAGTTGGCTTTTCATTCTGTTATTTGTATTTTTTAGAAAGTTCTTCGTTTGATTTTGCCTTAATGCTGTTTACCTGTTGTTATCCCTATTTGATATGTTTTTCCCTTAACTAAATTTTATGAGCTTATTTCAAACAATCGGCTCCAGCATCAGGCCTGGATCTTAAGTGCACTGGCCATGTTATATTCACCCAAGTGAGGTTTAAAATTATCAATGGCCTAAAAGATTGGAAAAGCCCAAACAATAAGATATAAGATCTAATCAAACCAAATTAAAATGAAAATAGAAATGAAAGACAAGATAATCAATTTACTTCAGAAATAGTGTCTACAATAACTCTATTATATATAGTTATTTTAACACATTTTGAGGGCTTAAGTAGTTAGATCTTTGAGATTTTAGGTTTAAATCATAGCATTTTAGGTTTAAATCATAGCATTTTAGGTGTTTTTCTAGTTTAAGTTTGATTATATGTTGAGTAATTAATTTAAGTTATTTTAGTTAAATTTTATGTTATTTTGTTTTAAATTACTTTAAGAGTAGTTATTTCTAATTTCTCTTATTGCTTTTGTAGGAAATTTGATGAAGAAAACTCATTTGATGAAAATCAGTGCAAGTATGGTGACAGCTTTATTCATATATATTTCAATATTTTGACCATATTTCTCTATACAAAACTCCGAAAGAGGTGATTCTCAGACCACTAGAATTATAAGAAGAAGGGCTACAATGTTTATGTTTACCAATTCATGCAGTTCTGATTAGATCATGGTCACAATATTTGTCTAAGTCGAAGCACCGCAGCAGTACGCATGGACTGCACATGATGCAGTATTTGGAGCACATCTTCAATCCAGAAGTCCAATTGATATGATTCTTAAGCCATTGGAAAGCAAAAAGACAGGGCTACAATTTTTATGTTCACACTTTTCCCAGTTTGGAGTAGATCATGGTGAAAATCACATTCGAATTTGATAAACTGTCACAGCACTAGGAGAACAAGGCTGCAGCGCTGGTGAAAGGAAGCTCACCATCAATTTTCCAAAGAGCTCAGTGCTGCAACACTGGGCAATTTTCCAAAAGTAAAAAAAGTTGACGGGATTTTGGAAATTAGTTTACTTGGAGCCATTTTAAGGGACCTTTTTCAGAGGTTTAAAGAGAAGAGGCAGCAAGAAACTATTTTGGAGATTTGGAGCCAAGAACAAAGAAATAAAATAAGAGAATTGGAGGGAGAATCAAGATCACAAAGCTCAAACTATTAGTTTTCTCTCTTTACTTTTGTGTTTTTCTTATTTCCTTTGACTTGGATTAATGGCTAAGTTTCTTTGGATGAAGTTTTTATTAAATATTATGAGCTAAATTTATTTTTCTAGGATTGCAATTGAACTCAAATGTAATCTAAACTTTTAATCTCTTTCTTGCTTATCTTTAATGGGATTTGAATTGTTTATTCTAATTTGTTCTTAATACTTTTAATTGATTGATCACCAATTAAATTGATTTGAGAACTTAAATAAACTTGGGAAAGGGAGTTTAGTGTAGACTAAAATTGGGATAGCATATGATCATATTAATTGATTTGCGTATAAGATAAGGATATACCTATAGGCCATATGTAGCTAGATTAGAGCATGAACTTAATGAGTCTATTTTAATTTCAATTCACATAGGGATATAGTGTTTTGGTTAAAATAGATATTTTTATAAGATGAGTTGAGAGACTCTTATAAGTAATTGAGGACTATAGATTAACAATTCAACCCATTGGAATAAGTTAAGATAGAGAGGTAATATTTAGATGAAGTGTGAGGGATATTGTAATCCTAAGCTTATTTGATTTGCCTTTTACCCAATTATCTTGTTGTTTTAATTTTTAATTAAATTAGTGTTAGTTGAGTAGTTTTTAGTTTAATTAGAATTCAGATTTTAATTATTTAAATAAAATTAAATTGTTCTAATTTTAGTACTTAGTAAAATTTTAGATTAATTCTCTGTGGGATCGATACTCTGCTTGCTTATGTACTATCTATTCGATACGTACACTTGTGTAATAGAATTTTAACTGACACCTTTGAGCAAACAAAGAGCCTAAAATTCTCATCTTTATCCTTCAGCTGATTTTTTTAAGCTTAGACCTTCCTTGATCATTCTTATTTTTGTGAAAGCTCTCACCTTTTTGAACCCAAACTTCGTTATCTACCTTTCTAAAGGTTTATTGTCACGACCCGGAACTCCTCATCGAGCCCGTGACAACCGTCGTGAGGCCTCGACAAACATTCTTCACCCCGAATGTCGATCGAAACCTCGCAAGACTCTCGTATAAGCTTTCGCACTTCCTCGGTGAGCAATAGTTATCAAATATCAAAATTCGAAGGATTACAAATCATTTTCAAATCAGAACATAACATATTGTTTTCTAGCTCACAGGGGCATTTTCGTCATTTTTGTCGAAAATCTCGAAACTTGCTAAAAATGTAGTAGGTAAGCAGAAAATATATATTTAATGATTTAAAAACAAATTAAGCACCTAAAATGTTCATTTGAAGTGAAAATTTGACCATTTGAATATAATAAAAATATTCAATAAAATAAACTATTTTTTTGTAAAATAATTTTCATAAAACTATCGGTACATAATTTTTATAGTGTAAAAGTTAATTATATTCATATATACTATAAAGCAAAGAACCAAAGCATAAAATTTCTTTTACAGTGACACATGGGCCCACATCTAACCAAAATGCATCAGAAGCTGGAAACCTACAGCTTTTACCGATTCAAGTCCAAATGAAGGTCCTTGTCAAAGTCAGCTAACTATGGAATTCCCCGAGCCTGAAATGTGAGGAAATGAGGGTGGTGAGATTACAAAATCCCAGTGAGTAAACAGATACCATCTAAACTATCTAAAGTCGAGTAAATGGAGACAATTGAAATAGGTCATCATACTGTAATTTCATTACCTTTCAACTCATTTCAACCAAATAAAATCAATCCATATAAATCGAGTAATCAACTTGGCTTATGAATTTCTTAAAACTTTGGCTCGTGCCAAAACTCATACTCGGTGATACCTTGCGCAGGGCATCCAACAGAGTCTACCAAGGCTGTTAAAATTTTTTATACACTTAAAATATATTTTTAGTTTGAGAAAAATAAAGCCGTTCTTTGGCGTTGGCTGAGTTTCCCTTCACGTGGTGGTTTGGCGTGAAGTGAACCCTAAGCTTTACCCCAGGAGATACCCTACGCGTCTCTCCGTTCGAGGTAAGAATATAATGGAGTTTACCGTGCCCCTCTAATAGGCTGATCCACGGAACCCCCTCTGCAGTGAATAATTAATATATACTCCACCAATTAATAAAATTCATTCTAGCATGACATGGCAATTTATCGCAACCTAGCCTCTCAAGGTTGAATACTCAGTACAAATAATTCTAACACCAAAATCAGTTTAGCCATTCATGCTCATATATTATCATAAGCCATTCAATTTAAAACCATAAATTTACAACACAAGCAAGCAGTCTCAAATTACTCTATATCCAAAACCAGTATTCGATTTTCTAGAAAATTTATAAAATCATTTTATAAAATCACAATTTCTCTTAAAACATAGCAATTTACCATTTAGACCCATTTTCCATAAAATCACACAATTGTATAAAATTACTCTAAATAATTAAGACGATAATAAGTTCACTCACAGTTCTAGGAGTCGATGTACTCCTAATCCCAATCTCCAAGTACAATCTTTGTACTTTTACTAGTGTACTTTGCTCACCACCTATCCACAATGTACAATACATAATTCACCACATCAATGCTTGACCATTATAAAATCAATTCAGGCTCGGTATATATGCATGATATGATATACAACTTATCCGACTACTGCTTAAATGCGATGTTGACCTAATTCGACCTATTATCTCCAATTTAACTCCAAATCAATTCTTCTCACTTTCTACACTCCAATTATACTTAAATTACCTTAGTGACTGTGAATGAGATTCAATTTATCAGTCTCGGTAGCAAATTACGAAAATACCCCTAGTGGGTAAACATTTATATTTTTGCTCCGAAAATTTTCATTATTTTTCTAGGCTCATAATTCATCATTATTCATCATAATTCCTCAAATAAACATCAAGATCAGCAGCCAATATTCCCCTAGAAAATTCGGCCAATAATGGTAATGGAAGAAAATAAATTCTTTTCTTGTTGTTTTGTTCCTAAATATGTTAAACTAACTAAAAACACTAATATAGTCTAAAATCAAATTATTCCAACAACAATTCCTCTTCCATACCCATTTTTCAGAATTGAATTCATCATGATAACTCAATATTCAACCATGAAAATCAAGAACAAAAGCATGGGTAAGCTAGGTATCAAGGAGAATTAAAGAAATTCTAACTTACCTAGCTTGTTTCCTTGATTTCTTCACTTTTTCTTTAAATTTCCACCTAGGTTTTCTTGTTTTTCCCTTTGTTCTTCCTTTGTTCTTGTTGCTGGTTGCCTAAGTCGAATATGGTGAGAGAATTGGGGATTTCATGGGCTGATTTCTATAAAAAATAATAAAATAATCAAGCATGCCACGTGTCACATATTATTGGCCCAATTTTTTAACTTTTTGACTTTTTATTCTTAATTTTCCACCACAAATATTCTGGTATTTATCCAATCCTACCACAATTAAAATCCCTTTGTCTTGACAAGTGTTGGGGCTAAAAGTTTACCGATTGGCCCTTGGGGTGAAAAAATTATAATTTTGCCCCTATACTCTAAATTATACTGGAATTAAAATTTTTCACTTATAAACCTCAAATCATACTCCAATAAGTCAAATTATACTCCAATGAGTCAAATGGGGCCAAAAAAAAATCTTTTCTAAAATTTTCATTTTGTCCCTAGGTGGCAAATGACCATTTTGCCCTTGGATAGCGAAAATTTCGGTTTGACTCCAAATTGATCCTCGAACTCCTAATCACCATATTAAACCATTCTGGGACTTTAAAATTCTTAATTTCATCGTAAATTCTCTATTTGATCTAGTTCGAGGCTTAAATCAACTTTATTGTACCTCTAGGTACAATACCGACTTTTGTAAATTTTTCGGAACTTTCCTAGCATGCAAACATGCTATCCATCACATGTATGTCATGACAAATATTTTTATAGAGTCGGGCTTGTCATCTTCTCCCCCACTTGGATCAACCATATGATCCTTCTTCATGACTGATTTTGACATTCGACTAAATATTAATATTTTAATATTATTTCATTAATAAAATATTATTTTATTCTAAAAATTTTATCTTGTCTCTTTGGTACCCAAAATACCTTATTATGCCTCACTTGACTTTCGAATCACCTTTTATCTCACAAATTCTCCTCCGATAAAATTATTATTATTTTATTGTTATTTTCTCACTTGCAGAATATTTTATCCTAAACTACTCCTTTCATCTTTTATCACTTTTAAATATTTTAATTGACCTCAATTTGCATTTGATCAACTTTATTTATCACCATATCAAAGTATAGGGTATTTCATTTTTAGTTTGTGGTTCGTTTGAATCCACTGTTGTATTCGTTATACCTCCAAGCAAAAGGTAATGGGGTTTTACCAGATCTTTTAAAAGGCTTGTTTTTGTGTAAAAGTTGTGCTTTAACCTAAAAGGCAGTGTCTTGGTAGAGGTTGTAGAAATTACACTTGATCTTGCAAAAGGCATGTTGTAAAGGTTACACCTAACCCCGTTGAAAAGGCAAGCTAATAGTGGATTCAAACTCCTTGTGATATCAAGGGAGATGATGTAGGAATTGAAAGGTCGAACCTCTATAAAAATCCTACCGAGTCCCTTCTTTCTTTGCTACTCTTTTACATATTCAGTTCATTCTTTGTTTTACAGTTTTATTTTTCCATTGTTAAATTGATTTTTTTAAAAGGGGTAAATTTTAACATAACAATCAATTCACCATTTCTTGGTATTTTTACTTTAAGCTTATCTTTTCTAACAATTGGTATCAGTGCAAATTCTCAAGCTCTTTGCAAGTTTAACCTCCTTTAAGAGATTTTAAGCAAAAAGCTTAAAGTAATAGCCATAGCATCCTTGAGCTTCATTGGTGAAGGACAATCTATGATGTGGCCTCTTTTGTTCGAAAGGGAGAACTACCCGTTTTAGAGAACAAGGTTTGAAAATTTTATCCAATTTATTGATTTAGATCGTTGGGATATTGTTGTTGATGGACCTCATACTCTTATCAAAACTATTGAGAGTGTAAAGCATGTTAAAACTAGAGAGAAAAGGGATGATAAAGACAAAAAGTTGGCACAGCTAAATCATAAAGCTATAACAACTATTCTAGATACTAATAGTGAGGATGAATTTAATAGAGTAACTATGTCTTCCTCAACAAAAGAAGTTTGGGACACATTAAAAAGCTATTATGAGGGAACCAATCAAGTAAAAGAGTCAAGGATCAACATGTTAATACTTGACTATGAGTTGTTTGAAATGAAAGATGAGGAATCTATCAAAGAAAGGTTTGAAAGATTCACCAAAATCTTAGGAAGACGTAAAGCTTTAAGAAAAGAGTTCTTAAATGCACAACTAGTGAAGAAAATCCTTCATTATCTTCCTAAATCATGAAGACTTAAGGTCACTACCATAAAAGAAATTAAAGACTTAAATGTTCTCAAGTTAGATGAGCTTTTAGGTACTTTGCTTACTTATGAAATGACTTTTAAGCATAAGAAAGAAAGAGATGACCCAATTAAAGGAGAGTCAAAAAGAAAAGATATTGCTCTTAATGCTATAAAGTAGAATGGTGAAAAGTCACAGTGAAAATGAAGGTGATAAAGAGATAGCACTACTAACCAAAGGTTCAATAGCTTTGTTAGAAACAAACAAGGAAGCAAAAGGTTCATCAAGAGAGAAGAACCAAAAAGAAATCTTAGGAAAGATATTCAAAAAGATGATCATGGAAAGGATCACATTACTAGCTATGAATGCAAAAGATTTGGCCACACCAAATACAAATGTCTAGAACTCAAGATGAGTAGTTCAAGAAACATCAAGAAGAAAGCAATGATGGCAACATGAAGTGATAGTGATAAGTCACAAAATGAACAAGAAGAAGAGATTGCAAACCTCTGTTATATGGTATTTGATGATCCTATGGATGATGATGTAGAGTCAAATAGACAAGAAAAAAATCTACAGCATCTTAATTCTGAATGTCTAAGTCACAAGATTTTCATCATGAAGATATGTGTGAACATTGAAGTAGCAAGAAACAACACAAGTGTTGAAGAAAATCACAATGATCAACAATAAGAACTTGAAGATATCATCTCAATGGACATAGATTCTCCTTTACTAATTCCCAACAGAGAAAGGTCATCTATGGAACTTCCAAATTTTAGTGATGAAACTATTCTTTGTGAAAAATTCAAATGAAGTAGTTCATTCAAACATATGATCTTGAAATGCGGAGACCAATTGAAGAAGAACCACTTAAAATGATCAATGAAATGCATGAGTGGGACTCAAATGACTAGAGAATGCAAAAGCTGAATGCCAAAGCCATGAATATTCTCTTTATTGCACTTAAAGAAGGAACACACAACAAAGTCTTTATATGAAATAATGCCAAGGAAATATCTGAAAAAGTAGAATCTTTATATGGAGAGAAGGAGCTAGAGAAAAAAGATTGTGAAAAAGAAAATTTTAACAAATGGTGAAGAATTAAGTAAAACTAAATCTTCAAGATAAGATTGTGAGGCAAGTTTTTCATCGTGCAAACAAAGTTTGTCTTCAAATTTGGAAAAAAAGGTAAAAATGTTGAAAAATGATATGTCAACACATACATTAGATGAATTTGAAAATATCTTTAATGAACTGGTTCACAAATATGAAAAGATGAAGTTGAAAACTGAAGAAAAGATTTCAAGTTTTAGTATTGAGAATGATTTCTTGACAAGTGAGAAACTTGAGCTAGAAACTGAAAATAAGGAATTAAAAATGAAATTGAGGTTATGTCAAAAGAATCTAAATAACTCATGTAAAGAAAATATGAAACTAAGGAATGTTATTAAATATTACAAAAAGAAAATTGACTGAATAAATTTTATAGGTGAAGTAAATATTTTGTTTTAGTTTATTGTTGTGACTAACAAAAGGATCTAAAGAAATTTGGATACTAAAGATTCAAATGAGAGATTATCTTGAAGGTAAACTAAAGCGAAAAGCAACACAGTCTTGAAGATTGGGACACAATGAAAATAGGTGACTTCTATGCCAAAAGCTACTTATTTGTAAATAATGATTGATTGCATTCCTATTTTAAGTATCTAAAAAATTGATTAACTAATCCTTCATCAAATAATATACATAAATTGTGTCTTGAACATCATTGGCTAAAATTGATCATATTATATTGATTATTGAGTGACTTTCTTTAACATAATTTGCATAAATGATACTTTGATGAAAATCTAGAGTGTTGATTTGTTGCATCTATACATCATAACACATTCATGCATCCTCTCTAATGCAAAAAAGGTCGTATACTGAACAAATTTCTTGTAGAAAAGTTGATTCTTTAGTAGTTTAATCTTTCCTTCCTAGTACTCAAGAATCGACTTCTAGTTATCAAAGAATCGATTTCAGCCATGTAAAAACTGATTTTTCTATGAAAAACTTTTGAACTTCCAACTTCAAAAATATTTCCTAAAGATCATAACCTTTCACATTTTGAAAAAGTGTTTGTTGGAAAGTGAAAAGGTGGAAACTTTTCAACATGTCCCTTCTCTTCACAATTATATATATTCAATCTTCATTAAAAAGTGCACAATCTTTAAAGAAAAAATCTATTCAGTACACAAGATAGCAACAATTTCCTTTCAAAGTTTCATTAATGGCCTTAAAGAGATCATTAGAACAAAAGCGTATAAGAAACGAAAAGGTCAAGAAACTAATTTTCTCCACATGCATTTTTCATCTAAAGAGAAAAAGAAAATGTTTGATGAAGACTATGCTTCAAAGAAAGTACTCCATGGTAGAATCATTGACTTGGAATGGCTTGAAAAACAATATTAGATGGCCATATATTATGAATATAAGAAAACTTGAATAACATTACTATCTGAATTTGAAGAGAAGAGTATATGAAGATCTTGTCAGGGTCTTCTATTCAAATGGAACCACTGTCTATGAAGGAGAAAATGACAAGGACCCAGTCAATCTTGATGATTCATTCCTTACATCTCTCTCTGCGAACAATTATGTTATTACTCCTGCTTTGATTTCAAAAATCATGAAGTTAAAACTTGTCAGTGAATATGCAATAACACACTTGGAAAAAAAATGAAATCTCTGCAGATGAATTAGTTGCAGAGTTTTTGGTCAGACCAATCACAAATCCAGAGATTCCAAACAATGTCTCAAGGCTAAGTCTGCATGATAGAATTTTGCACTTCATAGTTGCTCATAATCTTAGACCCTTTAGAACCAAGTGTAAAATCGTTACAACTGAAGAATTGTGATTTATGCACCACATAAAGAAAAAAACACCCATTGATCTTGCTCAACTCATTTTCAAAGACATGGTTACCCTAGTCAGAAAGGACAAAAGTGATCTAGCATATGGAATGGTGATCTCCAAGTTGATTCATAAATTGAAGATTGACACCTAGAATAAGGAACCCAAGAGACAAAGGATAACTAATAAGTTAAATAGATCTGCTCTTGACACCATGGGATATGAATATAGAGTTAACTCCAATGCTTGGATGAAGAAGGATGGGTGGCAAGACACAGAAGAAGATACTAGCCTTGATCTTAGCCTTGATTCTAAATTTGAATGATATACTCATTTGCATTGCACAAACATTTGTATGCATTTTGTTTCGTGCTGATATAACTATTTTGTAAATGATCCTTTGTATTCTTCTTAATCAATGAAACACCTTTTTTAACATATTACTCTGTGTTAATATTTCTTTGTGTTGATTGATGATTGATTGAACTTATTTGCTATGAATGACTCTATGATCTTATTATTAAATGTTGATGGTTAATTATATTAAACATGAGCTACTAATGTTCTATCTTTTTATGAGTTTTTTCTCCTTTGTTCCTATACTCAATTTTCTTTTTCTTTTTGATATAACAAAAAAGGAGAGAAATATAGTGACTAAATTTGTGCTTAAATTTTCATTCATGTTGGCCAAATTTTTCAAAACGGTTTTTCAAGAGTGCTTTCAAAGTTCAATACAAATATTTTTGGAAAAGCACAAATTCAGGGGGAGCTTTACTTGAGAAAAATACTTTGAAATATTGAGCATATTTTCAAGGACAGTTTTTCTTCGATGAGTAAATTTAACTTTTAATTTTGTCATATAAAAAAAAAAGGAGATTGTTAGCTTTATTTTTGTTTTGACGTGATAAAATTGACTGAACTAAATGAGCTTTAATAGTAAAAGATATTTTTGTGCTTTGAAAGTAAAAGATATTTTTAAGTACGAAAAAAAAATCTCAAAGAATTGTTAAAGCTGGACTTAATAGAAAAATATATTGAAATGCTTTAATTGTTTGAACATATTTTTAATATGGATGATCATGCTCTTAATCTTCTCAAAAGTCTCTTGTTTTCAAAATTAAATGTCCTAGCCCAAGGATCAAGTTTTCAAAAGAAATGACATGATTTTTGAATGAAAGGAAGCAAAATATATTTCTTTAATTACAAGAAGAATCGATTCTAGAGAAGAAGAAGTCAATTCTAGAGCAAATATCAATAGTGAAGAATCGAGTCTGAGACAAGGAGAAATTGGTTCTTGGAGAGACAAAAGACAAAAGGAGAAAAGCAAGGAAGAAATAATTGATTCTACAAGGAGAATAAGTCGGTTCTTGAAGCACCAAAAGTACAACTCAAAAACTTGGTGACCAAGAAAAACATGGCATGAGTAGATAAAAGTGGAATGGCAAAATTCAAGCTTGAATTCAAATTTTGGTGCCAGTCCACAATGAAAAATCGTCACCTTGAGGCAAAAGAATTGATTCTCCAAAATTGCAAAGGTGCCTCCTTTATACCCAGCTGTAGAAAAACGAACATCTCAAAAAATAGAATTGATTCTTTAGAGACAAAAAGCTATAAACTTTGTGAAGAACCGATAATTCAACTACAAAGAATCGATTCTACAGAAGTGACAGAATTGTGCAAGTTGGATTGAATGTACAAGAAATGATTCAAA
Organism: Theobroma cacao; assembly: GCF_000208745.1. Taxonomy (NCBI): domain Eukaryota; kingdom Viridiplantae; phylum Streptophyta; class Magnoliopsida; order Malvales; family Malvaceae; genus Theobroma; species Theobroma cacao. The sequence goes on along the minus strand of NC_030855.1, from coordinate 7,835,459 downwards.
TGAATGTACAAGAAATGATTCAAAACTTACTCCAATGGGCAGAAAATCTCAGAGGCTATAAATATACATCTTGAGAACATTAAGGAAAAGGAGAAAAGAGGATTTTGAAATATTTTGAATCATCCTTGAAGAGGAAAAGAGCGAAAAAACAAGGTAGTAGTTGTGAGCAAAAAAGTTACTACCTTTGAGTAAACAAAAAACCTAGCATTCTCATCCTTGTCCTTCAACTAATCTTTCTTGAGCTTAGACCTTCCTTGATCATTCTTATTTTTGTGAAAGCTCTCACATTTCTAAGCCTAAACTTCATTATCTACCTTTCTAAAGATTTTTAGTTGATGGTTTGGTTGAATCTACTATTATATTGGTTATACCTCCAAGCAAAAGGTAAAGGTGTTTTAGTTTGTCCTTTAAAAAGCTTGTTCTTGTATAAAAGTTGTGCTTTAACTTGAAATGGTAGTGTCTTGGTAGAGGTTACGCTTGATCTTGTAAAAGATATGTTGTAAAGGTTACACCTAATCCTATTGAAAAGGCAAGCTGATAGTAGATTCAAACTCCTTGTGATATCAAAGGAAAGGATGTAGGCATTAGAAGGCCGAACCTTTATAAAAATCCTACTGAGTCCTTTCTTTCTTTGCTGCTCTTTACTTATTTAGTTCATGTTCTATTTTATTGTGTTATTCTTTCATAGTTGAATTGATTTTTCAAAAAGGGAAAATTTTTACTTAACAACCAATTCACCCTCTCAAATGGTAGCCTCAATTGGTAGTTTTATTTTATGCTTATTATTTCTAACAATATCCTTAAACCAATTATTTTTGGACATTTAGTTAGGCAAACAGGTAAACATAACAATCCTAATTAGCAATATTTAATGCCACTTCATATGCCATATGATAGTGATGTCATCAAAATGACACGTCAACTTTTCACATAGTAGATGACATGGCATAAAAGTACCAGCTATACAGTTGACTAATGAAAATTAGTCAACAATTAGTGAAAGGGGTTTATTTGACCAAAAATAAAAGTTTAATGGCTTAATTGAATGCAATAAAAGGATAAGGGCTTAATTGACTCTTTTGGTATAGTTTAGGGGTTTATTTGTGTATTTAGCTACTTTTTATTTTAATTCCTTCTTATTTTCTTCTTTATTTGTATTTTTCATTTTTTAATATTTTAATTTATAATTTCATTAAAGATTTAAAATATTAATAATTTAATAATTTATTATTAAATTATTAATATAATTTTTTATTTTAATTTTTTTATTATTTCCTCATTTTTTTCTCTTCTTTCCTTTTCTCATATCCATGCCAGCTATTAGAGAAAATGCCAATGACGTTGGAACACTAATTTGGCATTGGCCGCAACCAGTAAGGTGCTATATCGACATTTCCCTTGGCCAGATATGGCCATCAAGGGTCAAATCTGGCTACGGGGATCTGGTCGTGGTCACCAAATTTGTTGCTTCCTCAATCGAATCTAGCGAGGGAATGCCAAATTCGACCCTAAAGCTATTATCGTTGTCAGTATAGTTGTTCTTTAATGGTAGTAGCCATCTTTTAGTAGTAGGTGGAAGTTAGAGAGAGAAAGAGAGAGGCAAGATTGGGAAAAGAGAGAAAGACAAAAGGAAAAATGAGAAGAAAATAAAATATTTATAAGTCCAAGTTTGAAATTTTATAAAGTAAGCAAGGGCTTTTAGTCTAAAATGTTTTGGACTCTATTCCACTGGGTGTGGAATAATTAATAACATGGTCGAGGAAAGGGTAAAAGAAATTATGAGATTTTGAAAAATAGCTTTTCTTTGGAATGGCTTATTAGAATAAAAGCTCAATCTATAAAGGATTTCTAAGAAGTGGGTCAATTGGAAATGATGGAAACTTTTGCAAATTTGATTTTGAAAGAAGGAAATGAGTTTTAAACTAAGTTTCAGATACTAACTTGTGCTCAATCTCTTTTCAAAGATTAAGATTTGATAAAACAAAACTCAAGGAGTAAGGAGAATAGTTGGCAAATAAGTTTTATAGAGATTTAGCCTCTTGCCTACGTCCTCTCCCTTAGCTTGCTAAAGAGTTCTCAAATCCATTAAGTACGAATGTCTTTTAAAAGTGCAAACATAACCTTTACAACAACCTTTATAAGGGTAAAGTTTAGCTCGTCTACCTTTTTTATGGTTAACATATAACCAATAAAACTACCTTTTGAATGGTTAAGGTATAACCAACAATGATTACAATAATGAGAAAATGGAAAAGTTGAGATGTTTCTTTAAGGCCGGTAAGCTAGGTAGGTAGAAATATTCAATAAGCAATGATGAGGAGTAAAGAAGTTAAGCTCAATAAATGAAGACAACAAATGCTCAAGAAAGAATAAAAAGTGATTTTAGTGCTTGAAGCTTTGCTCTTTTGTTTTGATTTGATTCCAAAGTCTTCTCTCTTCATAAATGTGGTAAAAAGCTTCAATTTATAGTATGAGAGCCTCTTCGAGTTGTTGATGTGCATTTAATGCAAAATAAAGCAATTAATTGCTAGAATTTCATGCTCAACAATCACATGTATCGTTACTTCTACTGAGCTATCGATACTTTTGAGGCAAGTTTTTCAAATCTCACACAGAAGTATCTATACATCTATATGAGGTATGAATACTATTACCTTCATTTTGGAATTTGGCTTTTAAGTTGAAAGTATCAATACTTATAGACAAGGCATTGAAACTTTTACCTTAACATATAAAATTTTAAATACTACTAGAAATGTATCGATACTTTATTCAAAAGGTATCAATACTTTTTGCTTGTCAAGCATGAGGTATTGATACTTTATTGAAAGTATCTATATTTACTACGTAAACTTCATTTTTGATGACTATTTTGAACCTTTTGTTTGAATAAACGCTTAGCCATTTCTTTTTGATATTTCAAGGGTTTTTAGGCGTTGTCAAACTTTCTTTAAAGACTTGAACTTGTACTTTTGATCATTCATTTTGTCATTTCAAAATTAGGATCAACTATAAAGCTAAATGGTTTTTCTTTCTTTCAAAAACAAACCAAAAAAAAAAGAAAAAATTTTGAGATATAACGTGTTGATCGAGATTTGGTGCCTAACTTGATTTAAGACATGATTACCAGTATCTCATTTTTTTAGAAATTTGTTGTATTAAAGTGAGAATTTGACTCTATTTGTAAGAGAGCAAGTGTAGGAAAACACTTGTGCTAAAGTATTGAGTTTGGGATAGTTCATTTTGTAAATGCTTGACATAAGTTGCTAATTCCTAAAATTTGAGTTTCAAAATCCTTGACAAAAGTTATCAAGATAGTAGGCGAAGATCAAGGAGGATCAAACCATTATAAATTACTTTGTATTGTCCAAACTTTAATTACTTAGTGATCTACTTTTTTATATTTATTTACATTTATTCATAAAAATTACACTTTTATTCATAGTTGTTAAATTGAGATGCGTATCATGTGTCAAAATTTTATTTTGAGTATCGAATATTGCATCGTAAAATAAGATAAAAAGTTTTAAAATTAATTATAAATAATATGTATACATGTAAAATAAAGAAGAAAATTTTAAAAATGTTATATTTATTAATAAGATTTATATTTGATGTACTATACATTATCAAGTCACCAAAATGTGAGTAAATTCCAAAAAGCCTCATCAAAAAAATTTAAAAAGATATTTTGGTCCCTCTTATTTCAAAATAATGTTTTTAGTCGTTTAATTGTTAACACCGTTAGTCAACAATTAAAGAAATTGTATTTAATACTTCATAAATCATTTAGGACACAATAAAAAGAATCAGCTCATGTTCCCTTCCAAAACTTAATAAATTCACTCTTATATTTAATAAAATTCAATATTTGACAAAAAAAAAAACTTTAAGCTTAATAAAATTCTAGAACGGGATTTATGAATGCAATAATTTATCTCATTTTGATACTTAATAATATTCAATATTTGACAAAGAAGAAAAAAACTTAAAAGTTTTTATATATATAGAATCAAGCCAAAATCTTTTTATGTCACCCTAAATCCTAGTTTGAAAAAAATCTTTAAACAAAATTGGTAATAACATATAAGAAATTAATCTCTTGATTCAACAACATCAAATTTGAAATATCCATCATTAAACAAAGATTTACGTTTAAAACTTTCTTCTCAATGGAAAAAAAAATTCTCAAACTGTTGGAGAAATAAAGAGTTTGATGATAATAAACTTTACTTCAAAAAATAAATTTATGGTTTTCAAGGCAGATACAGCTTCAAATTTTCAAGCCTTCAAATCAGAATTTTTTAATTTTTTTTATTAAGGTTTTTGAGAGAACGATGAGCAAATTTTTTAAAAAAGAGAATATACTTAAATTAAAAAAATAATATGAAGAGCATTTATGTTTTAAAATATTTATATAGTATTAGATCTATTTTTTTTTAATTGTTGATTAACGACGTTAGCAGTTAAGGGATCAAAAATATCATTTTAAAACAAGAGGGACCAAAATGTTTTTTTGAAGTGTTTTGAGGGGGATTTTTTGGATTTTACCCACTAAAATGTGTCATCTCATCAATAAGGTAAAACTAAAATTCATTAAGCATTTAAATCTAAATATTAAAAAGTTTTTAACATTTAATGAGGCAAAAAGTTAAAAATTTTTTTACTCTCTCTAAACTCTATTTCTTTCTAACCTTTATCTCAAAAGCTTTTGCAGATCTTCCACGCATCTCTCAAAAAGTCTTTAGGATCTTACTTTTCTTCTTTATGGTTTAAGGCTGTTTTTGTTTTCTTTTGAGTTTAAAGTGCAAAGCAAAAAAGTAACATTCCCCTCAAACCCTTCTCTTGTTCTCTTTAAACAATCAAAAATTTATTCAAGTTCGAGTTACTTTACATGTGATTGATTGAGATTTGAGATAAAGAGAGAAATTTTCAATTTAAAGTCTTCAATATATATTCTTGTTATCAATTTTCAGTTAGCTACTTTCGTAGGATCATAATAGGTATTACTTTTTTATATATTTTATAATGGAAGAACTCATGGATTGATTTAATAATCTTAATTCCTTAAAACATGAAATATGCAAGATTTTCATTTTGATTAATTCCTATGACCATTTGAAATTCCACTTGCGTACTTGAGTACTGGACATAATTATATGTTATACTGCTTCTGCAATCACCCAGATTGAGATTTGTTAGAAACAAGTAGAGATGATAATAGTGATGTATATGTGAGGACTGGTTTCATGATGAGAGGAAAAGAATAGATGAGAGGAAATTGGAGAGAGAAAAAAGAATTTCTTTAAAAAATTATTAATATTTAGCTTTAAGTATTTAATGAATTTTAATTTTACCTCATTAATGAAGTGGTACATTCTGGTGGCCTCACAGTATATAAGAAGCTATACATTATCAATGTGTTAAATATGAATCCTTATTAATAAGATTAAGGAATGTGTGACTTAAATTAAAGAAATGGTTACTTTTTAATTCAAACTCTCACCATGTTCCTTAATACTATATATTTTTAAATAAAACATGCATCTTATGTTAATTTATTAACTAAAAGTCAAAAAATTGTGACATGTTAAGGATATATAGAGAGGTGAATTTGATTTTGCATATTTAATTGTTTTTATCTGTAATCTAAATTTTGAAAGTTATAACTTATAAAAAATAATTTTTCATATTTAAATTTTAACACGTAAATCATACTTATAAGTACCGTGTTTATCGAGCAATTCACGTACGTATCAATCCGTGCCATTTTCGATGATATCTCTGCTTTCGTAACTATGCTTTCATTCGTTTCTTAATCTTTTAATTCTTATAAAGTGCCACGCACCACTTCTTTAACACGATACAAATTTGAAATTCTAAATTAACCCATGAGCAAATTCCCAGAACGCAATAAAAAGAATTGGCATGAACGAATACCATGAATTCAATGGCCAAATGAAAAACTACTCTGTAACGTCCAAGAATCCTGTAGGCATAAACTAAAATTTCCATTGATCTAACTGTCAATACTGCTCATTGAAAACTACTAGACTTACAAATTCCTTATTTTCAGAGCTGTCGCAAGCTCCGGCCGCAATTGTTCATAAAATCCCTCCCACCCTATTAACACGATGCAATCGGAACTATAGTTCAAACAATACAGCAAAATTTTAATTGCATGCTTTTAGCTGTCCATTATCTATAAAACAAGAAAAATATGGTGGAAATATTGCAGCATAAAAATGTTGATCATGATGATAGGTCTATGGGGTTGTGAGCTTCAATATCTACGTGCCGAATACCAGGAACAAGTTCTTGGATCTCCTTTTCTAGCCGATCAACTTCACTTCCTAAAGCAGTGACTACTTCCTCACCTGCAAAAGAAACTCCTTTCTTAGAAGCGGTAAAGTCATTCAACGTATTTGCTAGTTCATCAACTTGCATACCATAGTTTGACATGATCTTTAGCAATGCAGAATCATCTTTCTCCTTTGCAGCTTCTCGAAACTGTGTACAACCAAATTCCAGTTGTCAATAGCATATTGAAGCACAAAATATTAGGATAAACAATTTGCCAGAGTTAAAAATTTAAGATGCTTCCTGGTTAGTGCTCTTCCCTGGCAATACTGCCCACTTCCAAGTAATATACGACTTTCTTTTGAGAAGAAATAAAATCACTAAAAGGCACTAAGGAGTTGACATCTCGAGAACAAGGCAAACATTTAGAAAACAACCCAACTAATGTGTAACTTATGCATGCACAAGCAAAAAGTGGCGTGGCGTTATTACAACGGTAAAACTTCAAACCATAAAACAAAATAGTTCTTAGCATATTGACATTCAAGGATAATAAATAAAAGATGATATTCACAATTATAAGTGAAAATTATGTAATAATTTAAGTTTAATATGTTCCCAAGGACAACATTTCATTTTGTACAAGTTCATATACAAAAGGAGTTGCACTTTAATAATTGATTTTAAAAGTTTATGCAACAATACAAACGCAAGGAAAAAATTCATGCACACAAGACAAACAGGTCAATCAGTTTTAATGGGCTAATACTAATATTTCTACATAGATAACGGCAGAAACAAATGAACAAGCAATGCCTTGAAGATGAAAAAAGAAATTGGAGACTGAAACATTAACCTGTCTCGCCCACTCCTCACGTCCAGTTCTGTGAAGATAATTTTGCACAACCACCACTCCATTGAAATCTGTAGCATACAACTAGTCACCATCAACTAACATTGTCACAGCAATACAAATAAATGCCAAAACGTTTCAACTTGACAAATGCCAAAGATTTATTTTGGCAGGCAAGATCTAGCATTAATTCTGTGCTAAAACCCTAATGTCCATGATTTATTTGGGTACAAAGATACTTATCCTGGCCTGCTGCTCATAAATCCAAGAATATGGACATCCGTATGAACTTTTTTTTATAATTCTAGCAAAAGAACAACACAGCCATGTTCATCACTTATTAGTACAATAAAGGTGTCATTGATAAGATGGATACAAAATGCATCTCTTGCTTTCCATACTTGTATTGCACAAGATGAAGGAAATTTGCCTAAAATATTGAAATACAAAATGATATTAAGAAAACTAATGCTAAAAATAATCTGCAAAACAGAGAAGGCTGTGTGAGAAAATCACCGATCTCTGCCTTGAATCGGAAGAAACCAGGTCCAATCACCTCACTTTTGCAATCATATAAAGCATCTACAACCTGCAAAAATTCCATGCCCCTCGAATTTTTCAAAGATAAATATGAATGCAGTGGATTTCAAGTTATATAGTAGTGTAGTAGAGTAATACCGGGTCATTCTTTAAGAAATGGAGAACCTTCTGCATATCATGTTCATCAATTGCTCTCCCTATCAAGGCATGCCGGTTCCGCTGGATGAGAAATATGGCAACCTGCATAAGTAATATACTTCAATTAGATATACCACAAACCAAAAAATGCTTGAAATTATTACAATAACCCAGCCTTTGACTTTTAACTGGATTCTACCCACATAATTCCACCCTCACTCCCTCTTTCTCCCACTCTTTAACACACTCACATGTGCATATGCACAATGTCTTCTCTCAAAGACAATCTGTCCAAAATGACTAAGCATTCCTGGAAATCATCTCCAAACTATTGCCAAATAGTCATTGCATTCGACACCAACTCAGGTTTTTCCACTTTCACAATGCCAAATTCCATGCATCCCCACACATATCTTTTGCCATCAATTAATTTTGAGGATAGATAAAATCAATTTTGAAAAAAGAAAACAGTGCAGAAAAAATGGTCCTTTTGCAAATGAAAGTTCTATATTACACTTAATCCCAAAAAAAGAAACAGCTAAAATTATGAAAATAATTGATTGTCATTCCACATTTATCTTATTATTGCATTCTTGGGTATTACAAGACTATATGTGAAAACAAAATTGACAACATATGGGCCCAATGCAAGGCAAAACACAGCCACACATGTATATTTTCGTACATATTAATCATCCATTAATCTTATTTCAGCAACCTAAATCTTAATCAAATCATTTCATGATTCATCTTTTCACAATTTCATCTCATTAAATGAGAATTTACAAAAGCCAGAGTTGTTAAATCCATTAAAGCACACAACAGTCTTATCTATTTTATGTAATTGAAAAGACCTTTGCAAATACTTCTACCAAATTATCCATTTCATAGAGGACTTTCCAGCCAAACATAAAGCCGCAATTATGGTCGTGCATTTTTTTTTTCTGCATTCCTAAATATGGCATAAATCACAAATCAAATCCTATGTATCACCTTGCCAGAAAAGAATTAGCATATATTCTTGGTCTTATTGTCTCCCTTCATACTTGATAGCACGATGCTCAAGCACACCCTAGTTCTCACTAAAAATTCATAAAAGACAACATAGTACATTTTTTTAGCAACACATGAAACACTCTAATTAATCTGAAGCATATCACCTTAAAATCCAGATATAATGGTCAACAAAGCTGTGAATATGTCCTTAATTCAAGAGATGGCAAGCTTCTAGTTCAGACCAAACAATACTTATGAACTATGAAATAGTAGCAAATACTGTCCTGCATGTTCAGAGTTTGCTTGTAAATAACAAGCAGTATTTGTTGATGTTCAACTAAGATGTAAAAAATTCAGGGGCAAGAAGTATTACATACCATTCCAAGAAGGTTGCCGACTATAATGGAGCCTATGGGATCATAAATTGCATTCCCAGTTATATTCACTGCAACCAGCGATGCTGCGGCTATAGCAAGACCAGTTACTGCAGCACCATCCTGCGATAGTTGACATAATCTACTGTAAAGCAATCAATAAACAAACTGCAGTAGGTAGGAAAAATTGCAGCAATCATTATGGTTCTTATAACTTTTTTTATAATTGAATCAAAGAGAAAATCGGTGCATATAAGCATCTGCACACAAATTATAACTACACAAGTCAGAAAATAAAGGGAATGTGGGAAAAGATAGAGCATAGAGGTAATGCAGTCAAAACCATCCTTGAATTGGGCAGAAAAGAGGATGAAGAAAAGATGCCAGGAAACAAGCACAAGCCAGGCATATCAACAATTTAAGTAACAAATTTTCAATTAGACATCCAGTTGACAGTAATTACCTTCAGATCCTTTAAACTCAAGCAAACCCTTAAATGTTTTGGAGCAAGGGGCAAACAATTCATCAATCACTATACCAGGACTGTCCAATTAAGCTAAAAAACCCTTATATATCAAGCATGAGATTTAAACCTAACGGGGGCCAGAATGCAGAGCACTAGGGATATAATAATTAGAAACTATAGAATTCTTCTTATGAAAATGCAAAATTATTTAGTTTTTATGTAATTTTCATTCTTCCACTGTATGCTAGTTTAGCTCTGTTAAAGAAAATGGATCAAGAGAAGGAATTTACAAATAATTCTTCCCATCTAAGGCTGCCTGTTCAATTAACCACGGCATGTACACTGATATTTACACTATAACCCACCAACGACTGACAGTAAGTAAGATTACATATAAAGCCCTTTAAGTTGCGTTGCTGAAGAAGCCAAGTTGTACACGTTCTGCACATTGCATCATTAGACTAATAAAATATTTCTCATCTTCCAAAGGAGACTGTTCAATCAAAATAAGAACACGGAAAACTCCAATAAAATTATTCAACCAGCTCACCTGCATGTACAATACCAAAATATTCCATAAATCCCACAAATGCTGCGGTATTTCTCAGTAGTGCAAAATGTGCCTGCACCAGGGCATGTGTACCCCTGGCTAAGCGAATGTGCAACATAGCGGGAGATTAGTGCTAGTGCTTCCTTTCTTTTCTTTATTTTTATTTTTACCTTTGCAAGGCTGAAGGGTGAAACATATAAAATTAAATGCTTAAATTAATTAATGCTATAAATTGCAATGAATTACATAGGTCTACATTAGATTCTTGTCCTAACTAAATAAGAAGATCTATCCATAGGTTTAACTAACTTGGTTCAAATATAAGAACTCTACAAGGCAATAAGCTAAACTAAGACATTATTTCAAGAACTTATACCATCTCCAATCTTACTGCTACAGAAACTGAATATCTGAAATTCATTATCACTCTTTAAATGCTGTTCCAAAATTCTCACCTTCACATTTAACAAGTTCAATTCCTAAACAATCAAAAGTGCACAAAGGCATAGTGAATTACCTCTGTCATGACTGCAACAGACGTAGGATCATGGCCACGCCAAACATAGTCTCTCACTTTCATTCCCTCTGCTGCTGCACCTTTCTTGACAGCTTGTATGGCAACAACAAGAGAAGCACCTAAAGAGAAGATAATAGTTTGAAGAGGGAAACCTGAGGACCAATGGATTAAGCTAAATGCAAATTTTCAGACAACATAATAACCCACAATCGTAGCTCTCAAAGTTGTACCTTCAATCATAAATGAACCACCTATCACCAAAGCTGCATATTCAATATTAGCCGGGGGCTGAAGAAGACACAGAATATAATAAGCAGCCATTTGTCAAAGCAATAGCTAGAAAACAGGAATATAAAATGACATCATCAATTACATGTGATGTCCACAAGTTTTGAACTCCATGAACAATTGTAGCGCCAGAGCCAAGACAGAATATGCCAACAGCAGATATCAAGGACCAAACAAATCTTTCCTTGGAATAGCCATAACTGACAATAAAAACAGAAGAGGTTTCAGCAAATCATTAAAAAAATATGAACATGCATCTTTTGTTTACAAATAATTCTGCGCATGGAACAAATATAAGAATAGGCCAATATAAAAGCTCATCTAATTCAGTTGCAACACAATATACGATATTAGAAATATAATTTCTTAACTTTCTACTCTTGTTCGGAACAGCAACCAATTCAATTTATATACTTGAGTTCTTAAAAATCAAGTGATGATAATGTCACACTGGAATTTCAAAAATAAATAAATAGATAAATTTATTTATTTAATGGCATAGTTATTATTATTGTATGATACGCGATACGCATCGTATGGTACAATACTCATAGAAAACGATACGTATCTATAGCTGTATCACATTTGATCAAGTATCAAAGTGTATCGTAAGATACGCAATACGTTTCTTACGATACAAGGGCATATCGTACGATACAGTTGATACACTTTTTATAAACTTATATTTAATTAATTATTAAAAATTTTAATTTTTTATTATCTTTTTAAGTTAGAACACAAAAAATTATATTTTATGAGTTTCAATTTTTAGATTTTAAATAAAAAATACTAAATAAATTGAATTCCCTTTTAATTTTAACATGATAAATGTTTTTAATTTTTAATTAATAAATTAATATGTTAAAATGTATATTTTATTTAAAAATCTATATTATTAAAGAATATGCTGACAGTTTAAATTAAAAAAAAAATTATCTTTTCAATTTACATCCTATAATCTTCATTTCAATTAAAATATATAATATTTTTCAATTTTTTCCTTTATTTTACATATATAAATCTTATTTATAATTAATTTTAAAATTTTTTACCGTATCTTATGATATAATACTCAATACTAAAAAATGAAATTTCGATACACGATACGTATCTCGATTTAACAACTATGTTTAATGAAAATTTTCAAGAATGAGGCAACCAAACTATGCAAAGGCACATCAAATATCCATGAATGATCCAATACTGGAAAATCACAGCAGTAGGTAACCAAGTTACTATGATAGCAAAGGCTGTTTGCATCATGGAAAAGAGACTTACGGATGCATAGCATCTGGTGCACGCCTTGAACTACTAAGACCATAAGCAAGCAGCGCCTACAATGTCAACATGGATTAGTTTCTCTGCATTCCATAATCAGTAAATTTAGTTATAAAGAAAAAAATTAGTATCAAGGAATTAAATCTAGCCTGATGATGACAATGATATCAAGAAAGAAAGACAGAGATTTAACTACCTGATTAGCAAAATCAGCAATTGAATGAACCATCTCAGCTAACATAACATGGCTAGAAGTAGCTAACCAGACCCCAAACTTGAGAGAAAAGACAAGGAAGTTGCACCATAAAGCAGTTGTAACAGCTCGTTGACTAGAGGATCAAAGAATTAAGGCAAACAACAAAAGAAAAATGATTATAAGCTGAGATTTAGTGGCAAATCAATTGGAATCTAAGCATTCAGGAATGCATGAGATGGAAACAAAAAAAAAAAAGCACGAGCTACTTATAACGAAATAGAGTGAGTAATTTGATTTTTTTTTTTCCAATTTTGAGTACACTAAATTAAAGTGGTTGCAACTATATGTCCGTTGAGAAAATATATTTCTGCTTTTCACAACTAAATTGCTCCCTTAGGCTCCATATGGTTCTTGCTTTTTATTATTTGCCAAAAAGCAAACACCAAAAAGCTAAAAATTAAAATTGCAATTCTTTTGGAAATTGGGGAGCAAACTACAAAATGTCACTTTAATATAATGCAATCATTTTACTTTAATACACAAGTTTTTAAACGACCAACTACATTTACAAACATACACATAAAACCCGTAAATTAACAGAAGATTGAAAAAAACCGAAAACAAAAAAAAAACAAGCTACATGTGCTGATCATTGATTTCAATCTTCTTTATTTGTTTAGCCCTTGTAAAAAAGCCTGCAAAAACATCCACATTCATTTCAAAACAATTTCCAAAGAAAAAGAAATTACGCATCTTCAGATAAAAGATAGTTCTACTTACTTCGATAGGGAGAGTAAAATTGTCTATGATGCTGATAAATGATGGGATCATTCTCGGGCAATACAAAACCCAGCAAAACGAAACGTCTCGAACTATTCACCGAGGAAAAACCTCTGACTGGTCCGATATTTGTATAAGATCTAAATTGAAAAAAGCCCTGATTGTGGGGTATCAAACTGGGTTCCAAAAAAACTAACTGGGAGAGATTGTTTAACGATGAGTTGATACTAACGGAGGAACAAGAGTACTTTGAGGACCCAAGGAGGCGAGAAACGACACGACACGTCGTTTGCATTTACTTGGATTGCAAATTTCCAGTAGAGTTGAAGTTGAAGGGACGAGCCCTCTTTGTGTTTTTCTACGTCAAAGCTAAACCCATTTTGGGGGTTTAGGGTTTAAAGAATGGGAAAGTGGTGAAAGGGATCTTCTGGTTGAAGCAAGGTAAGGTTGGAGAATGGAGATAAAAGAATAGATGCTTCGACACTTTATTCACAGAAGCATGATATCCCCCTCTTCTCTTGTTTGAATTGACAGCTGCTGCTACTTCTTTGAGTGCAGAGAAGCAGCTGGAAAAATGAGATTCCTGAATGAAAATGGGAGGAAATAAAAACGCACACATACTGCAAAACAAATAAACGTAGTATTAGTAGTACAATTTTATTCTTCTGTATTTCCATATCCTTTTTCAAGTTGAATGTCCATTTACTTTAGAATAATTAAAAATAATAATATTTACTTTTGCAAATTGAAAAATATTTTCAATATTTTTTTATTGAAATACTAATTTTAGATGGAAATCCTTTAATTTTTATATAATGTTGAAAATAAAATTTATAAAATAATGAGCAAAATATTTTATTTCTTATTTTTTTTGCGTCATTAGATGTTTAATTTAAAACAAAAATTAATGTTTATTATGTATATTTTTATTATTAGTACTTTTTTAAGGATGTGCACTATATGACTTGTAAGGAATACATATGACCCTTAATGAACCATGTATAGGTATATGACTTGTGACAAATGTCTCGGAACTCTTGGCACTTTTGGCTCTCATTTGTGATAATTTCATCGTCATTGACCTTTGATCTCTCCTAAATCATGTGATATTTCACTATTGCTTATTATTTTCCCTAATGCAGCACGTTATTAACCAATCTTAATGCTTTCCTAAGCTTTATTTGTCGCGGATGTTGGCATTACCCGTTACTACACTAGCCTTTTTCTCGATCCAGGCTACTTGATGGATCTGTTTTTTGCTGTGCAACATTAGGCTCCCTAATTGTGATTGTCCCTTGAGTCCTACATGTCGGTCACCACGTTTGTTGCCCAGATCCTCCTTATCCAATAGGATAACCATGAGGTTGTTATGCTTGGGACAATACCTCGTCGAGTGTGGTCCCGCACACAAGAAACATTTGATGGGTTTCTTTTTCTTACCCTTCCCCTCAACGACTACCTTGGCCCAATGGCATACTTGTTTCCTTTGAACTATTGTCCTTCTTTCCCCCACGTTAGCGTTCTCCTTGAGTAGAGATGAGTGGAACTTAGACCTCTAGCCATCGCAATAGTTCACGTAAGGTCTTGCACGCCTCTACATTGAATCTTTTGCTTTGCTCATGGCTTCAGCTTATCCATAAATGCAAACAAGGATTCTTACTCACTCAAGTCCCCTACTTGCAATATTGAATTGGAAAACTCCTTCACATACTCTTGCACTTTATCCCTTTAGACCAACCTCTATAACTTTCCCCTTACTTCGTCCTTAACATATATGGGGTGGAATTATTGTCAAAGTTGCCTTTAGAATGCTTTGAAAGTGCCGATGATTGCTTACTTGAGTTTATCATCACATTTGTTAACTTTAAAATTATTATAGTTTTGATTATGACAAAATAATCAAATTTGCTTAAACATTATTTGAATGATTCTTGACAAGTTTTTGAAATGATTTAACTTTCATACATTTGTTCTTACATAATTATGAGAGTGATTCTTAAAATTATTGAACTATATTTATAAGCTTGTACGATTTAATTGTATAAGTTTATGATTCCTCTAACATTTATCCTTGAGATGTTAAAATTGCAAGTTCACAAATGGAGTTTATCTCAAAGCATTCAAAGATCATCAATTTACATTACACCAAGCTTGCTTCAAGTCAAGAAACGTAGTCATCATTCAACATTTGATCACGAGGAAGATATGGCCAAAGTTACATGTTAAAATGTTAAGGAATCTTAAAAAAAAAAATGAAGCTCCAATAGATCCAAGAGCAAAGCAAGTCGATCCTATGATAGAATGGGCTAGAACAGACAAGGAAACTTGAAAAATACATAGCCATAATCAACCCTATGGCAAGACTAAGGAAAAATCGTGAAGAAATGAAGCCATAGTCGACCCTGACAAAGCTATAGTCGACCTTCAAGCTCTAATGTAAAAAATACAAGCTTTCTGGAAATGGATCGACTAGAGACCTTCTACACTCGGCTATAGATGATCGTTAAACACAAAATTTAAAAGAAAAACAACTAGTTTCTTGTTTTAATCACCTTTAATGGCTCTAAGATTTCTTCAACTATAAAAAGAACTATTTGGAAGCATTTCAAAGTGAGGAAAAAGAAGGAAAAATGGTCAAACTCTTGAAGATGGTGGTCTTGAAAAGAAAAGAGAGAAAACCAAGCCTACTTGAGCTAAACCTTATTTGTACTTACACCCCAATCTTTATATCCAATCTTATTATCCATTGTTAGGCATTCTTCCTCCATTGTACAAATTTATCAAAATCTACCTTTTAGAGGGACTCTTGGTATTCTTTATAAAGATTCTAACTTAGCCTTGAAAAGTTAGTTTATTGGTTGTACTTGCTCCAAGTAAAAAGCATTGTAACGGTTATCGCTTGATCCCCTTAAAAAGCAAGAATCCCTTTAGTGGATTGTATAAGAGTTAATGCTTGATCTTGTTAAAAAAGTAAGAATCCTTTTGTGAATTGTGTAAGGGTTATCACTTGATATCGTTAAAAAGCAAGAGTTCCTTTGATGGATTGTGTAAGGGTTATCGCTTGATCTTGTTAAAAAGCAAAAATCCTTTTAGTGGATTGGAAATTTCTTAGTGAGCCAAGGGAGTGGATGTAGGGATTTGAGACAGTCGAACCACTATAAAATCCTTGTGTCCTGATTTACTTTTGTGCATTGTGATTTATTTTTGAAAACTTGTTTTAAAAAAATAATTTACTTTGTTTTTGACACTAATAGAAAATCTTTTTTGAAAAAGGTTTGATTTTTACCTATTGTCATCATTTTTATTTTTGCTTTGAATTGATGCATTACATTTTAAGAAAACCCATTTCAAAATTTATTATGCTTTAATTTACAATCTTCACATATTGGTTTGGTTTTTTGCTAAATCCTTTTCAACTATCATCACTAGCTCATCTCTTGCTTGATTCCATTTGAAAAATGTTTTAAGCATCTCAAAATTGATCATTTGCTTGCATTGAATTTAGTAGTTTTACTAAAGATTTACATATGCATCCAAACTCCCTCTTTGAAACCTCTTCTACAAGCTTTGAAAATGATTTATAGTCAAGGGTCAATTATAAAATTAATAGAGTCGACTACAAGATGTTCAAATTGCTTTAAAATGAGTTCTTCACAAGCATGGTTGACTAGAAACTTTTTGTAGTCAATTACAGTAGTATTTTCTAGTCTTTCAAGTTCAAAACAATTTTTTTTTTAAAAAAAAAAGTCCAATTCACCGCTCTCTTAGACATCCTTGCCACTTGTACATTAAGCTAATGTTTCTAATAGCATTGGTGCCTCTACCACAATAAAGTTGTATCCACTGGGTACAATGCGACAATGTTAATACACATGGCATCCACCATGATATCTATGGCTCAAAAATTCTACTCCAGACTCCATAAGAAATTATCAACCTTTTTGACATATTTATGGCCTCGAAACTATTTGAGCACTTTCTGCTCTTTCTCATCTGGACAATAGGCATTCCACCCTTTTCTAGTTGTCTTGAGTGCAACAAGCTCATCTCTAAGCCCACATACCTTGTTCTTTGGCATCTCAATGAATTCCTCTAACATGGCATCCCATTGGTTTAACATGTCCACAAATTCGTTAAACGTTAATTGCATCTTGCCTCATATCTCATCATCCCTAGATCTTAACTCTTCAATGCTAGCTTAGACTTCCTTGAACTTGTCCATTTCTCTCACGATAACTTTCATCTTGGACATTTGACCATCTAGAAAGGACAACATGTCTCGTAAACTAGACTTGTTCCACTTGGCTGAACTTCGAGTCTCCCTTACCTTTTGGGCGAGTGTGAATTGGTTAGGAATTAAAGGCATTTCTTTCGTCCATCGATTGACTCACTTTGATACCAACTTGTTACAAATTGAATAACTTAAACACAAACTATGTGATCTTAAACCATTCTTGCTAGAACGAGCCTAAGTAAGCCTAACTCAAAACCAATCAAGAGCTCTAGATTCTTGAAGCAACATGGTAGGCATCAGAAATAAGAGAGGAAAGTTTACAAATGAAAATTTATTTTTAAATTTGGTGTGCTTTACAAATGAACATAAAGGGGTATTTATAGTCATGACTATCTCCTTTATTTAACTTATCTACAATTTAAATTTAAAACAAATAACTAAGGTTTTTAAATTTGTATGCTCAACTTATTTACATCATTCAAATTTGAATAGTTATCCTATTTACATTTAAAAATTTAAAATACATCAATCTATCTAACCTTTCAAAAGGGTGTGTGAACATTGCTACCTTATGATGCATAGATGGTTGTGCCTTTTATTTGTTGAGACAGTCGATTAATTTTTGTGGGCTATTGGTCTAATTAACTATTGACCACTCAACTAGTGACGCATGAATGCAACTTAATTTAAAAAGTTAAATTCAAATTCTTCTTTTAATAAAAAAATATTAGTAAAATTATATGAACAAATTAAATTTCACATGAATTTTGTTTCTTTTTCTTCAAACAAATCAAGCATTTTACATATATATTTCAATTCAAAGTGTTAAACTCATACTTTTATTTTCTCAAACAAATATACAATATCTCACAAAAAATAAAAGATAACAAGTAGTTTGCCTTGATTCAAAAAGATTAATCATAGAAATTGTAGTTGTCTTTTAAAAGAAATGCTTGTAGTTGTGCAAAGAAATAAAAGATATGTAAAAAAAAAAAAAATGGAAGATTGATTTTTGGTTGATTTTTAAGTGTTTTTCTGATTTCATTCAGCTAAAGTCATTTCGCTTCATTTTGAGTTGGCTAAATATCCAAAAAGCCCCTGAACTATATTAAAAAAGTCAATTAAGCCGATATCTTTTTATTTCATTCAAGTAAGCCCCTAAATTTTTATTTTGAGTTAAATAAGCCCCTCTCACTAGCTGTTGACTAACTTCCATTAGTCAATGGTACAGTTGTCAATTTAATATCACTTCATCTATTACATGACATGTTGATGTGTCATTGTCACGTGACAGATGACGTGGCATTAAATGTTGTTTAATAAGACTCGCTATTTTTCTTTTTGTCCAATCACATGTCTTAAAATGATTGGATTAAAGATTTAAAACAAAAAAAAAACAACCTAATTGCTAATCAAACTATTCGATTTCTTCCCAAATTAACTTAAGGTTTAAAATAACTAAAACAAACTATTCTATTTTTCTTGAAAAGAGTGTTGTAAAAAGTACATAGGTAAATGTAGGGAAGCAAGTTGTTTTGAACTTGTTATCTAATGGACTTCCTATACATTGTGTGGAAGTCTGTTGCTTTTGTTGGTGGAAATAAAATCATAAAGACCAAGAATTCTATAAATGTAACCCTTTTACAAAATCTTTGATGCATTCTTAATAGTGATAAGTAATATTTTGCTATGATTATGCCTATGAATTAGTGAAAATTTAAGAAAAAAAATTTTCTTTTTTCTAATGCTTTCTTTAAGGTTGAGTTGAGCTGTACTGTTGGAACTCTATATATAAGTTGTGTTTGTCTCCCTTTCTCCACTAAGCATAGCAATAGTAGTCATAATAAAGAACAATGGTTGCAAAGAGTGACTTTAACTAGTGCCATACTAAGCCATTTGAACTTTAAAAAAAGAGGACGCATGATAATTAATGGACTGATCAAAGGTTACTTTTACTATTCACATATGCCTTTATCTTCATCTTTTAAACTCTTATCTTTCTTTGAAGCAATGAAATATAAATCTTATTGATGGTTTTGTTCTGATAATGAAGAAAAACCAGGTGTGTGGATCCAAACAAGATGTGTCAATCACCATATTGAAGAATAATCTTAGTAGAATAAATGTTTCTCCATTAGAGAGACTAAATTAATTGATTGATTTAGTTGTTTTGAATCTTATATTAATTTGGGAAAGAACAGAATAGTTTGATTAGCAATTAGGTTGTTTTTTTAATTGTTTTGTTTTTATATCTCTAAGCTAATCATTTTACGATAAGTGGCTAGACAAAAAGAGAAAAGGCCAAGCCACATGGTAATGATGTCATCAAAATGACACGTCGACATGTAACGTGGAAGATGACATGACATTAAATATTGTCACAATTAGTGATAGTGGCTTATATGATCCAAAATAAAAGTTTAGTGGCTTAGTTAAACGTAATAAAAGGATAGGGACTTAATTGACTTTTAATATTGTCACATCTCAATTTCAAGGGCATGATTGGCACAAGGGCTTAATGGGTATAGCCCACTAAACCCAAACAAGTCTTTTATCTCATCATACATAAATCCATCATCATAGACATATAAACACATCATCATACATTATGGTAAAAAGCATTGTCATAAAGTATGGTTAAATCTTTCATATACTCATCGAGATTCATAAGCATACACTTTCATAAATCTTTTATATAACATCATATGTACACTTTGATGCTTATAATATGCACACTATGGCCTCATCAACATAGGAATCATTAAACAAATGTAGTCCTTACTATGTTCAACATAACATCTCATAACATGACTAACATAACACAAGTATTCTCAATTATTTACATAACCATGTCTCATCATAAGCATGAAATAAGCATAAAAACTTGACTAAACACCATTGCGGAGTGTAATGACATTGGAAGGCTCGAAGGAAGACG
Organism: Theobroma cacao; assembly: GCF_000208745.1. Taxonomy (NCBI): domain Eukaryota; kingdom Viridiplantae; phylum Streptophyta; class Magnoliopsida; order Malvales; family Malvaceae; genus Theobroma; species Theobroma cacao. Next base: position 7,815,011 of record NC_030855.1, on the reverse strand, counting down.
CTATCATACTTAGAAAATATAACATGAACTACTACTCCATAAAGCAGCAAGCCAAGAAAGCTACTGGTTTAAAACAATACAAAATAATTTTTGGGTGTGAGTTATAAAACTCAATGAGCAAGCATGAGAAGGGGACAAGCCAAAGGGGAAGAGCTTTTACAATAATTCATAATCATGAAATAACATGAACTTAGGAATAATTCGTCAATCTTCCTTCCATCCTAGAATTAAATGTTGTTTTCAAACTCATTTCAATGCTTTTAGTTGAAAACAAGTTATAAGGGAGTGTGTATCAAAAGAGAAGTAAAAAAGAAAGCCATTCAAAAGGATGAAATAGGCTATTCTGTACCTTAAGTATTGATACCTTTTTATGACGTATTGATACTTTCTGTCACGACCCGGATCTCCCATCAGGCCTATGACAACCGCCGTGACGTCCCGATAGGTACTTATTACCTGGAATGTCGATCGGAACCCCACAAGGCTTAGCATCAACTTTCGCATCTCCTCGGTGAGCGACAGTTATTAAATCTCGCGTTTCAAGAAATCATAAGTCGTTTCCAAATCAAAACAATATAATATTATTTTCTAGCTCATAGGGGCATTTTCGTCATTTTTCTTCGAAAATACCGAAACCGCCAAAAACATGGTGTGTGGGTGAAAAACACATGTTTCATATTTAAAAGTAAAATATTCTATTTTCTAAAAAAAAAAATATTTATAGAGAAATTCGTAAATAATTTTTGTAGTGTAAAAGCTAAATATATTCAATGTACTTTAAAGCAGATAACTGAAGTATACAATTACTTTTACAATGACACGTGAGCCCCCAACTAACCAATAAGGTGTAAGTCTGTGAACCTACAATTTTGTCGATGTAAGGCTAACTGAAGTCCTTGATGCAATCAGCTATTTACCGGTTATCTTGAGCCTGAAATGTGGAAAATTGAGGGTGGTGAGATTATAAAATCCCAGTGAGTAAACAGATACCATTTAAACCATCTAAAGTTAAGTAAATGGAGACAGGTAAGATATTCCATTCCAGTATGTTTTTCATAACATCAATAATCAATTTACTCAAATAATCAACTTGGCTTATGTATTTCACAAAACTTGGCTCCTGCCAATATCATTCTTGGGGATGCCTTGGCCTAGGCACCTGATCGAGACCGCCAAGGCTGTTCAATGTAGTACACACATGAACATATTTTTACATTTGAAAATCTAGCCATGCTTTAGCGTTGGCTGAGTCTCACTCTCACGCGGTGGTCCACGTGAAGTGCACTCAAATCTTTACCTCCAGAGACACCCTCCACACGGCTCTTCGATCGAGGTAAGGTATATCTGATTCTGTGCCCCCTTTCTTAGGCTGGTCCACAGAACCTCTACTGCAGGAATTATGGATTATTTTATCTACCACCTGATTTATAAAATCTTTATCTGCATGACATGGCAATTTATCGCAACCTAGCCTCTCAAGGCTGAATACACACTATAATTAATTCTAATACAAAAAAATCAGTTTAGCCATTCATGCTCATATATTGTCATAAGCCATTCAATTTAAAACCATAAAATTACAACACATCAAGTGGTCTCCAATTACTCTATTTTCAAAACCATAATTCAATTTCAAGACAATTTATAAAATCATTTTATTTAAACACATTTTACTTATAAAACATAAGGATTTACCATGTAACTCATTTTTCATAAAATCACAAAATCGGATAAAAATCACTCTAGATAATTAAGATGATAGTAAGGTTACTCATAGTATCAAGAGTAGAAATACTCCTACTCCCGGTCTTTGGTGTAATCTCTTTATCCTTATCAAATAGCTCACCACCTATGCATCGCACATGACATAAAATTCAATAATTTGTGTCAATTTGTCATAAACTATTTCAAGCCCTCTAAATCTAAATGAATGCATGGACTGCTTGGTCAACCGCTTAAACGCGATGTTGACCTAATTCGGCCTATCACCCGATTAAATTACTAACGCGTCCAATTTAATCCCAAATTACTCCATTTCTTTTCTCATACCTCAATTCACCAAACATTATTCAAATAACACCAATTTCAGCATCAAAACCCTCCCATTTCTTCATGGAAAAATTTGGCCATTACAGTGCACTAACATCGTGATTTTTCCTACTTAATTTTCTCACCATTATTCATCATTTTCTAAGCCATTTCTCTTGAAATATTAACAATCCATCACCCACACACATCAAGGAAGATTCGGCCAATGAAGATTCATGGGGAAAATGGATTCTTTTCTTGTTGTTTTGCTTCTAAATATGCTAAACTAACCTTAATCACTAACATAACTTAAAATCAAACAATTCCAACATCATTTCTCTCACCATACCCATTCGGCCTACCACTTATTCACTATGAAATCATGCTTCTCAACCATAGAAATAAGAAAATAAAGCATGGGTATTGTAAATCTCAAGTAAAAATAAAGAATTTTCACTTTACCTTGCTTAATTCCTTAGATTTTCACACTTTCTCTTGAATTTTTCTTGGCCAGGGTTTGTTTTTCCTTATTTTCTTTCTTTCCTCTCTTGTTTTCTTGCTTGGCCGACCCTTATGGTGAGAATGGCTGATTCTATGCTGATTTTTATAGCTTAATAATAAGATAATAAAGCTTGACACGTGGCGCTTTGTGATTGGTCCACACTTTAAATATTTATCTTTTAATTCTTTAATTCTCCACCACACATTTTCTCATATTTATCCATTTCTATGATGAATAAAATCCCTTGGTCTTGACAAGTGTCGGGGGTGAAAATTTACCGATTTGCCCCCAAGGTGGTAAAATTACTATTTTACCCCTGGATAGTGAAAATTCTGGTTTGACTCCGAATTGATCTTCGAACTCCGAATCACCATTTTAAGGCATTCCTGAACTGTAAAATTTTGAATTTCACCTTAAAATCCCTATTTGACCTAGATTGAGTCTTAGATAAACTTTATTGTACCTCTAGGTACAGTACCGACTTTTGTCGATTTTTCGGAGCTCTCCTAGTATGTAAACATGCTATCCATCACATGTATGTCATGACAAGTATTTTATAAGGTCGAGCTTTACACTTTCATTCCACAAGGTTCTCTACACTAAAAGTATCTATACTTCTTGGGGAAGTAATACTTAACAATAGGTATCAATGCTTTCCACACATAATACTTCATGAGGCATTTTGTTTTTTTATGTAACGATACTTGTTCTTCAAGTATCGATAATTCATAAAAATCTAGATTTTGGGCAATTTCTAACACTTATCAATGCTAAATCCTTTCCAATTTCTTAGGGCATCCATATGGCTTAAGTTTTCACTAAAGTGTAGTGAAATAGCATTCGTATCATTCAACTAATCATCAATTTCTAATACATAACTTAGGATTCAATCCATACACCAATCTAGCTTATCTAATTAGAGGAATCATCACAACACATAAACCATATAAACAATGGTACAATCTCAATTGTCTAAGATAACCTTGGATAATGGTACATTCCCCACTATCTAGGACAATCTTGAATAATGGTACAGTTCCTACTATCTAAGACATACACAGATAATGGTATAGTCCTTATTATCTACGACATAATCGGACAATGATATAGCCTCTATTATCTAGGACGTAAGTCAAGTGGTACCACGCCCCATGACAATGCTATATATTTGTGTGGTTTTCATATATCAATAACATAACACAATTCAATATCATCATACACATATCATTATATACATGTTTCATAGTCTATTCACTTCAACTTAAGCTCAACATTCACTTAGTCGTATTTTTACATCATATTCTTCACATAGTCACAAAGGTGGGTATTCATTCATCCATACATGCATTAACATAAAGGTGGATACTTATTCATCCACACTCACATTATCATAAAGGTGAGTATTCAATCATCCACACTTGCACTATCATAAGATCATGCAACACTTCCACATCCACATCAACCATACTATCTAGGATTCATTTGAAGGAAAATATTTGAAAGGGCTTGTCCCTCTTTATTCAAAACTATTACATAATATTCATATTTACATAGCATATATACTTTTGAAAACTTTTTTAAAAATATTGAAAATGATTGTTAAGCTTTTCATATTTGTAAGGTTCAACATATAATTCATGCAAGGTAAAAACTTCATAAACATGCTTAATTTTTACGTATCAAAATACTTAAAATGTTGTGATTGAAACATCAAGTCTTCACTCTAACTAAATCTTTGGAGCTGCAACAAACCCTATAACAATAATTATACAATCGTAAACAAAATTTTAAATTATAAATCTCAGATTTTGAGGTTAGGATATTACTAACTCTAACCAAATCTTGTTTAATCTAGCTTTTCAACTAGTTAATCTATTGCTTAAACATAAAATAACAACTTAAACACTTAAATCTACCTTCCTTTTACCTTAGTGAGCTTGTATAGAGAAAAAACTGTCATGACCTAAATCCAAGGGTCTACGACCGATGCACGAGCCCAGCAAGCAAGCCCACTAAACCCGAGCAAGTCTCAAAGTTCACAACCATATAACTCAAAGGCCAAGGGATTTGTAATCAAATATTTATACCAAACTCAAATATAATACATTATACCTGGCTCACAATCCAAACAATTGTACAGTTGGGATAAGCTCTACAGCCAATTGGGATTGGTTAAGGCTTGATTCCAATCATGCAACAGTATCATTCATGTTGAATGATTAGAGGTTTTCCTTCATTAATAAGACATCAATTATAATGAGTTATAAGTCTAATTGGATGAAGTCCATGAGATTAATATGCCTTGGAAGGAAACTGTAATGGGTTGCAGTTATGAGATTCTTATGTATCAAAGTATAATCTCAAAATGTTCTTGGTCAATGTATCATTGAGACTAGACATCAATGATACTTAGAGACTAGTATATTCTATATTCCTTACTTTGAAAGTAAGCAATCGATCTCATAGATTGAAGTGTAGATATACTTGGAATTATAATATAGGTGCTTGCCTAGGAGAGCAAGTTCACTGAACATGATCCGCCATGAGAAGTGCATTTGGTAATAAACTTCAGTGTCTATGCAACACTTCTCATGTGTTAGTCATGTAAATACTCCCTAGACTTGAGACACCAGATTGTCTTATATGTGGAGTGTTATGATTTGATTTCATCCCTATGGGTGCCCAACCAAGAATGCCAAAATAGGATGGTTTTAGGTCTAGTATAAAGCATGTGAAGGTAAATGGGTGGTCAAGATAGAAATCAGCACCTCAAGCGTTTTAGAGGACATATTCTATCAGTTCTTGGTTAACATTAGCTTATTGAAGCCCTTAGCCAAGGCGACATGGAGATTATGAAAAAGGTTTCATAACTTTCTATAAAGCTAAAACTATAACTACAAGAACAAATATGAAGGCCAATAAGAGTAGACACTGTGCCAAGCTCTTATCATCTTTGGGATATATGATGAGGGAATGAATTACACTGATAGACTGTACACTGATAGGTTGTTAAAGAACCCTTTGACTCTCCTAACAATTGAGTGGCCATGATGCATTGCTAGATGCCAATCTTGGTCTATGGAATTGGTTATAATATAATTGATTGAAATTTATATTAATCAATTAAGTCATTAATCAATTTCATTGCCAACATGTTGGGAACCTAATGGGTCACACACAATGATTGCATATAAATTAAATTAGGAGAGTGATGATTTAAGTTAGACTTAAATCACATGCTAGGTAATTAACTTCTATAAACTTAATTAAAAGAGTTTAATTAAGTTTTAGGCATAATTATAAATAGTTATAATTATAAGACCTTGATTGCAAAATATAAAAGAAATTAATTTTGATTTTAATTTTCAAGGACTTAATGAAAATAGTTTAGTTAAGTAATGGGCCCAATATTATAATGTGTTATAATATTGAGGGCTTAATTGCAAAATTGAAATTATTTTAACCTAACTATATAAGTCACCTTTTAAGTATTCTCCATATGAGAGTTTTTCACAATTAAAGAAAACCTAGTTTTTATTAGAAAAAGAAAAACATTTTCTTTCTTTGTCACCACTCCCTTTGTGTGAAAGAGAAAATCGCTTATGATGCAATTTTTGAGAGAGGTTCGGCTAAAATTGTGAAAAAGAAGAAAAAGACAATTGTTGTTCTCTTTGCTAGCACAAAGTATAGTTAAAAACTCCCTTATTTGTTGAAGGTTCAGGTGCAATCGTATGTACTACCGTTGGAAGCCAAGCACTTGATTGACTAAGGTTTTTGCTCCTTGTGGTGTTCGCGTGATTGCTTCAGGGAGTGCCATTGTGATTACGAAATTACTTGGCAAGGTAACTTTCTGAATAATAATTTATTTTGTGCTTTTATGTGTTAAATATCACCAAGGTGATCCATAAGTGGAGGCATGTTTTGGTTGTTTAGTTATAAAGTTTAATTTTCTTTTTGCTGCGTATTTTGGACAAGCCGTCCATAGTCAAGCCCATCAGTGCTATTAAAGCCTTCCTTGGTTCGATTTTAACACATTTTAATGTCTATTGTTGTTAATGCCTTGTTGAAAAGGAACATGAGGTGTTTGGGTTTTGTTTTACACAAAATAGTAAGTTTTAAAGTTTTACAATTTGTTCTAGTTATTTTGATTTCTAGATAGATTTTAATTGTAAATAGTAAATTTTATTTTTCATAATATTAATCTCATTTTAATGTCAAAATATTGTAGATTAACAAGTGCATGAGATGCAAAAATTAATTTAGCAAATAAAGATTCGATCTCATGACATTATGGTGAGATTTAAATGGCAAAATTCGATTTTGTCCAACCATGGTATTGGTCCATTTTCAACCATAAAAGTGAGGTTTAAGTGCTTCATAAAAGCAGGAAAATTAAGGGATCAATAACATTGGAAATGTTCCAAGATGGGTGATTATGTGTGGCTAATGGTGGAGGTAAAGTTATCAAAACATGGCTAAAACAGCTGCTGTTTGCAACAATAACAGTCATATTTTTGTTTGGCTTGATAACCAATAAAGGCCTAAATTTATGCAATTAGTTGCACCAATTGGATGAGGATTGTTTTTATGGAAAGGTTCCATAAATTATCCAAATTGTTGCCAAGAATTTTAAGGATTTAAATCCAAATTGGCTAGAATTAAGCCTTCATAAAACTGAGTTGATGGAGTCAAAATTGTTGCTGCCTATGTAGCAGCAAGCCACGGTTTTGAATTTTTTTTTACAGCAAAAAATGTTTCCTAAAATCCTAGAAAATTACTATGAAATTGTTCCATAAGTTGTCTATCAAGGAAAATTTAATTGGGAATTAAAGTCCTGATTTTATGCCACCAAATAGGTTCAAAAGAAAGACAAAACCAAAACTGCATCTGTAGATAAATCACGATTTTGAATTTTTTTGACAGCCAAAAACGTTTCCTAAAATCCTGAAAAAATATTATGGAATAGTTCCATGAGAATCTATCAAGATAAATTTTATTAGGAATTTGTCACAACCCAAATCCCGGGCTATGACAAACGCATGGACCCAATAGGCATAGCCCATCGGACCTAAGCAAGCCTTTTCGTGAAAACTTATTCATTAAACTGCTTATCTCTCATTTACCTCTAAGGTTCTCAATTCATAATTTTCAAAAATAATTCCTTCTCACGAGTTAAATCATGGCAACCGAGCGTATAGTATTCACAAAATAATATTATCACTTGTCGATGTGTGGCGGCACTATTATTCAAACCAAACACAATGTTTACAATAACTTTAACGAATTACACTTAAACAATCATACACATATACAAAAGACGTTGACTATTAGCGGAGTGACTCTGGTGGGGTTACTATCATTGAGAGTCGTAGTGAACCTATCGAAAGATGAATAGGAGGGAGCGCCTCGACCTAGGAACCAACTACCTTCAATCTTGAAAACTAAAACATGAAGTTGAAAAAAAAGGATGAGTATAAACCTAGTGAATGAACATAGGAAGGAAACAAGCATCAATACGGGAGGTTTTAGAAAACATAATGCACTTATGTTGAAAACAACGAAATTTTGTTTAATTTCTTGTCAAGCTCTTAATTCAACCCTTGATTATTTAATCCCTTAAGGTGAAGGATTTATAATCCACAATGGAGTTGAAAAGAGTGAAAACTACAACAAATATCCAATCAAGACAAGCAAAACAGAGGGTTTCTCACTGCAGCGAAAAGGCATTCTATAGCATATAGAACTGTCACGACCCGGTACTCCCCTTGAGCCAGTGACAACCGTCGCGACGTCCCAATAGACATTTGTTACCCGGAGTGCCAACCGGAACCCTGCAAGGCTTTAGTACCATTTTTCTCATCTCCCCTGTGAGTAATCATCACCAAACCTCGTTTTTAAAGAATTTTAAGCTTTTTCCCCTTCAAAACCATGGAAAAATAATTTTCGCCTCACAGGGGCGTTTTCGTCATTTTTTCTCGAAATTTTCTGAATCCAATTGAAAATGTAGTAGATGAGTGGAAAACACATATTTCATGATTTAAAATAAATTTGGGTATCTAATACATTTATTAAAAATGATATTGCAACTATTTGAATAAAATAAAAATATTCAATATATTCTAATTTATTGTAAAACAATATTTATAGAGTCATCGGTAAATAATTTTTATAATGTAAAAGCTAAATAAATTCATACGTACTATAATACAGATAACCGAAATAAGAAATTTACTTTACAGTGACTCGTGGGCCCACAAGGAACAAAAGTGCATAAAGGCAGTAAACCTACAGTTTTTGGAGTAGTAAAGCCGACTATAATCCCTGACGATATCTGCTATCCACAGGCTACCTCGGGTCTGAAATGGTTGAAAATGAGGGTGGTGAGATTATAAAATCCCAGTGAGTAAACAGATACCATCTAAACCATCTAAAGTCCAGTAAATGGAGACAATTAAAATAAGTCATCATACTATAATTTTATTACCTTTCAACTCATTTCAACCAAATAAAATCAATTCATATAAATCGAGTAATCAACATGGCTTATGAATTTCTTAAAACTTTAGCTCGTGCCAAAACTCGTACTCGGTGATACCTTGCGTCAGGCATCCAACCGAGTCCGTCAAGACTGTTAAAAAGTTATGTGCGCATAATCATGTTTTTATTTAGAAAACATAGCCGTTCCTTGACGTTGGCTAAGTTCTCTCTCACGTGGTGGTTTAGCGTGAAGTGAACCCTAAACTTTACCCCAAGAGATACCTTACGTGCCTCTCCGATCGAGATAAGAATATGATGGGATTTACCGTGCCCCTCAAAAAGGCTGGTCCACAGAAACCTCATACTGTAGTGACTAATTAATATCCCGCCAATTCAATAAAATTTGTAATAGCATGACATGACAATTATTTTATTTTACAGCCTCTCAAGGCAAAACAACAGTTCATACATTTTCAGCACATTTGCCAATTCAACCATTCATGCCAATATTGCCATAAGCCAATCAATTAGAAACATAAATTCACAATACATCAAATGGTCTCCAATTACTCTATTTTCAAAGCCATCATTAAATTTCTAGATAATTTATAAAATCATTTTATTTAATCACATTTTTGCTTATAAAACATAAAGATTTACCATTTAAACTCATTTTCCATAAAATCACAAAATCGGATAAAAACCGCTTTAGATAATTAAGACGATAGTAAGGTTACTCACCGTACTAGGAGTTCGATATACTCCTATTCCCGATCTTTGGGCACAATCTCTTTACCCTTGTTAAAGGGCTCACCACCTATACATCATACGTGACACGAATTTCAATAAATTGTGTTAATTTTTCATAAACTATTTCAGGCTCTATAAATCTATATGAATGCACGAAATGTGATGCAAAATGTTCGAATAGCCGTTTAAATACGGTATTTGACCTAATTCGCACTATTCTCGGTGTACTTGGCTAAAACTTCCAATTTAACTCCAAATCGATTTCTTTCATTTTCTACACTCCAATTTTACTTAAAATACCTCAATGACTGTGAATATGATTATATTTATCAGTCCGAACCATAAATCGCACATGTCCATACATTAGGTAAAAATTTGAATTTTCATGCAAAAATTTTCCATTAAATTTCTAGCCTCACCAATCATTAAATACCACCAAAATATCATGAAATATCATCAATTTTAGCCTCAACATCCTCCCTAGAAAATTCGGCCTCTTGTGGGTTTGTGAAGAACAAAGTGATTCCTTGCTAGATTTTCATACTTTCCATTACCAAACAACCAAAAACACTTAATTAGCTTGAAGTCTAGCAAAATCAATGCTCAAAACCTCTCCTCTCAAATTCGGCCAGCATGGGTTCATCATGAAAACTTGAGTTCTAAGCATGGAAAATGAAAAAGAAAGCATGGGTAGTGTAAATCACAAGATAAAATCACAAAATTTTACCTTTATTGGCTTAATTTCTTGAAATTCCACACTTTTTCTTCAATTTTCCCACCTAAGGTTTGTGTTCTTTCCTTTCCTCTTTACTTCATGCTTTGGCCGGCCATATGGGTGAGAAAATGGGCTGATTTGTGCTGATTTTTAAGCTAAATAATAAATGGGTGAGAATTTGACACATGTCACCATTCCATTGGTCCATGTGTTGTACTTAGCCATTAAGCAATCTCTCTCCACCACTTAAATTTTCTCAATTATCCATGATAAAATTGGGTAAAATCCATGTGCTGGACAAGTGTTGGGTGTGTAAAATTACAATTTTGCCCCTAGGGTGGCAAAATGACTATTTTACCCTTTATGCTCGAAAAATGTCGGAATTAAAATTTTTCACTTCTCAAACTCAAATTATACTTCAAATGATCAATCTTAGTCAAAAACTTCATCCAACACTCATGTCTTAACCTCCTGTTGCAAAATGACCATTTTGCCCCTAAATCATGAAAATTCCAATTTGACTCCAAATTGGTCCTCAAACTCCGAATCACCATTTTAAGTCATTCTGGGAATTTAAAATTCTCAATTTCATCTTAAAATCTCTATTTAGACTAGTTTGAGGCTTAATTCAACTTAATTGTACCATTTGGTACATTGCCATCCTTTAACAATTTTTCGAGGCTTTCCAAGTGTGTAAGCATATTGTCAATCACATGAATGACATGGCAAGTATTTTATAAGGTCGGGCTTGACAAGTACAATCACATTTTTTATTTTCATAACTTCTCTATAACATATATATATATATATTTATATACATGTACACCACCATCACCTTACTCAACTCATGTGCACTCTCTACACGCACAAGGCAATATCATCATGTGCAGTCCCTACGTGCACATTTCAATATCATCACACGCACTCTCACCCACATCATTACCGGCATGTCCACTCCCACATAGCACACCACCGACACCGTCACGTGCACTCCCACACCACACGTGCACAGTTATAGCTATTATACAACATTATCACTCAAAACATAACACACATATCCACATAATATAGGAACACATGGTTTCATTATATCACATATTTTACCACATAAAAACATTTCATCAAGGGTTTGTTCCTATGCATGTTTTAAAGAAAAGTCCGATAAAACATTTCAGGTGATTCAATTAAACACGTATGCATTTATTCCAAAACATTTTAATGCAATTTCATTCACCTTATGATTGCGGGATACTACGTCGTTATTAGTTTTGAGGTGTATCTAGCTATTTCTACTTGCCGTTTGTTTGTTATTTCTTCCGACATGTAACCATAGTACACTGTCTTTACTTTTGCACTTTCTAGCAACAATCTAAATTCAATATCTTTAGTGTACATAATTTTTACTTGTCTTTTTCATTCAATCGTGAATCCTTATTCAACTAACTTACATCTTGACACATTGTTACTAAAGTTGCTTTTATCCTTTGCTTGTGTAATTATTTAAATTATAATTACCAGCAACTCATTTATGACTCCAGCACATATATTAATCTTTTCTAAGGACATTTATCAAGTTCAACTATCATTTCCATACCAATAACCTAGCATATGACAGCAATTATAAATTTACTTCCATCAAACATTTTCTAAGTCTACATGTACTACCATTCTCATTTACATGTTGCCACCAAGCATAACATCAATATTCCTTCATGCATACCAACACCCATATATATCCTTGTAAACCTTTCCTAACAACACATATCTACACATATCCAAACTTCCAATTAATATAATTGCCTTCCAACCATACCCATGACATCACAATAACACTACATATTGCACATAATCATTCTCACAATATTAAACCAATCATAGGCTTCAAATTGTAGCATTAAGCTTACCACTTGGTTTTAGCTTGGATTGCACCCAACAAAATTCATAATTTTCTCACACCCATGAACACCATACTACCACAAAATGATTCACACATTATTCCTCCAAAGATTTAACCAATCGAGAGCTTAAAACACAAAAATCCTTTCCTTATGTTTCTTGACTCTTGAGACCCACTTGATATTTCTTTAATTACTTTTGAATCACTTACTACCCAAGCCCCTCACTTCTCTCTCCTTTCTTTTCTTAGCCGATTCTCTCTATTTTTCTTTTCAAATGCAAGGTGGTAAAGTGAAAATAGCATGGGAGCATGAAAATAGTGTGGGAGCATGAAGAAGAAGAAGAAATTTTCTACTGGAGAAGATAAGAACTTGTCATGGATAAGGAAGAAAAGAGTCAAAGCTTCCTTTGGAAGCTTTGACTAAACTAATGGCAAAATTATTATTTTTCCCTCCAAGGTTTTCACCCTTTTTAATTGTATCCTCCCACAATCTTTTAAATTTCAATTTCCTTTTATTATCTTCTTTACACATGTACAACCGAAATATAAAGTTTGTACCACAATGCAGTGTCCTCATAATATTTAAAATATTTATTTACCAGCGCTAGCTTTATTTAATAAGGACACACGGGCCCCATTAACGTCATTTTCCTCTGAAATTTTCTCATTCTTCTTCTCCCCCACTTAGATTGACCATATACTCCTTCTTCATGAAAAATTTCGACATTGAATAAACTATTAATATTTTAATAATATTTTATTAATAAGATATTATTTTATTTCAAAATTTTCCACTTGTCTCCTTAGCACCCAAAATTTCTTATTATGCCTCGATTCACTTCCGAATCACTTTTATCTCACTAATTCTTCCTCGATAAAAATATTATTATTTTATTATTATTTTTTCACATGCAGAATATTTTCTCCAAACTATTCCTTTCACCTTTCATCACTTTTAAACAATCTAATTAACCTCAATTGGCATCTGATAAGTTTTATTAGCCACCTTATCAAAGTACAGAGTATTACATAATTAAATTACTTAGTTTTAGTCACAAAGAATTTCAAAAGTGCTCAAAAACCGTTTCTGCCACCTACAGATAAAGGTCACGGTTTTAGAATTTTTTGAATAGCCAAATCACCTCCTAAAATCCTGAAAATTTATTCTAAAATAGTTCCATGAGTTATCTATCAGGATACATTTTATTGGAATTAAATTCCTAAACATACACCACCATAATGCCACGTAGTTAGGACATGTTTGCTATTGTCTATAGCAAGACATTGTCTTGGTTAAGACATAGAATTTGTCAAAATTTTACACCAATAAATGATGAATTAAATTAGTTAATTGGCTGAGGTTAAGTTATGGAATTAGTTCCATAATTATGCTGATTTTTTGAAACATTTAATTTCAGGAATATGATTCCTAAAATTAAAGATGTCAAAGATGATGCATTAACATCCATAAATAAAGAAATGTGACTTATAAAATTATGGAAGTTAAAATATCTTCATTAGCTAATTAAATATTTATGGAATATGTCCCATAAAGATTGATAATTTATTTCATAAATTATGGAATGTGTTTCCTTAATTTAAGGGTGTCAAAATTTAAATAATTTAAGACTACATTAATTTAGGAATTAGATTCCTAAGAGTAATGGCAGTCTGAATATTTATGGACAAATTTTGTTTTGAATTGACTTCTTACAAGAAGATAATTCTAATTTGACATTAAATTTAAAGATTAAATTGTCTAAGTTTTTTCCTAATAAGATTAGGTAATAATAGACATCAATCTTTAATTAAATGAGATTAATAATAGGTTGTGTTAAATGTTTGGAGCACAAATTAAAAATGTTTTAATTTGTAATTTGTAATAAAAATTTAATTCTAATTCTAAGAAGATTAGGAATGGATAAATTATTAATTTTGATTAGTAATACTTACCATATATGAAAGAAGTTTCCATATATATAGAATTAAATGGTTACTTGAAAATTTGAAATTGGCAAAATTCAAATGTTGAAAATTGCTAATCTCAAATACCTCATTTGATTAACAATTTGAATAAGACATGTCTTTAAATTTTATTCATATTGATGAATATATGTGGATGATTATGGACTTAGGCCTAATATGATTATGCTATGGTTGAATGTATATTCTTGGTAATTTTGAAATAGGGCTTGCATGTCCTGCCTTATCTCTTTATCTCTTTATCTCCTTATCTTACTCCCCTCAAATGTGACTTGAGGTTTCTACATTCAAATGTAATTAGAATTAGGATAGATTAGGAACTGAATTTTAGAAAAATTGACCATAGAGATCCAAGGCGCCAAGAAAGACAAGGAGACTACAAGCAAATTTTGAAGATTCTTATATGTAATCCCCTAAGTTTGACCAAGCTAGTTTCCTTTGATGGCTCAAGGAAATTAGTATAGTTAAAGTCCATAATCATCCAAAGTAGTTTGCATGTGATAGATTTATTTTATGCAATTTAAAAAATGCTATGCAATGCAAGCATGTGATAGATTTATTTTATGTGATTTAATAAATACTATGCATGCAAAGATGAGACCCTAATAAAGGCGAAAACAAAATCCTTCATTATATATTGAGTCACATGCCACGCATGAGTAAGTTGCCTTCCACCATGTAGCAAGATAACCTAGTTGCTCTTTTAATTGGAGACTTGTTGAGCACACTCAAGGTCACGCTTTTACACGAGTATGTTTGAGCCATTGGTGGGTCTTACTCAACTAGTTTCATAGAATTCGGATGCTTGGAAACTTGATTATTATGAAACTAGAGGCAAAGGCTAGGCGAAACATATATGATATGTTTAGGCAATGTGTTGTTACCTAGTTGATATAGGAGTTGTATAGAGATACAATTGGTAAGCTCAGTTACCTACCTAATCCACCTATCATGGTTTGTTGAGCACACTCAAGGCCATGACTAGATGGATGGGATCCTAGCCCACTGAGAGAATCTTGGTGGAGATCTCTCGAGGTGATATGGGAGGTTATCATCTTGTAGAAAATAGAGGGAGAACTATTTAAAATTTTAAAACCTTGTTTTAAATAGTTTATGCATGATGTTTACTTATTGCTTTATTTTATCTATTTAGACATAATTTATATACATGGCTAATAATCTGTCACTATGGTGCATCTTGGATGCAAATCAAACTCACTAGACCAAACCCTTTTTAATGGTACCAAGACTTGTTCTCAAGCAAAAAGGTTGTTCGTTCCACAATCTCTACCAAATACAATTCATAATTAGGAGTGAGCTTCCATGAGATGGAATTTATATTGCCTTAATTATGAATTGGGAAAACAACCATGATAATGGCACTAACTGGGAAATGTTCTCAAACATCTTTATGGTAAAGATGGACAAAGAAGGGACTAAAAAAAAAAAAGAAAATGTTTCCTTGATAGAGTTAAAGAAGAAGAAGCTTATAGAAGCTTCTACTTTACCAAAGTTTATGATTGAGCTAGAAGTTACTATTGTTGTATTAACATCATAAGTATTTGGTACTAGATGTTGAATGCATTTAAGTAATGACATAAAGTGTAAAACAATAGTAGTAAGTCAATGCTCAGTATAAATGTCAAGAAAACTGATTGCATATGATCTCAATTATGGCATTTGTGTCTTGATCATTGAAGTAAGAATTAAAGTATGAAGATACTAGATCCTTTTGATTGGGAATCATAAAGGAGCTAGTAATTCTTATATGACCAAATCAATTTTCATAAAAGTTAATAACTTGGTATGTTCAAAAGGCCTTATACATAGAGATGTATATAAACCATTGAACATAAAATGTTATGGAAAATGTTCCTAATTCATTAAGTTTACACAAGACCAAATTGAGATTTTGTCTTGCATACTTAAAGAAATAAAATTTGAAACCTTGAAATGTTCAGAAAATTCAAATATAAGATCATGCGAGCTATATAGTATGGAGTACTCTTATTAAGATATGATCTTAGTGAAGATTACTCTTACTTATTAATTAATCATTCAAAATGGAACTTTCTTATGAATAGAACATAGAGATGTTTGTTCAAAGAAGAAAGCAAATTCATATAGTGATATGATTTGGTCCATATCTCTCCAAGTTATATGTAGCCAATTATATTATTCCAATCCAATATGATTCCAAGCATACATTGTGATGTATGTATATAACATCACGAAAAATTCAAAAGAGTTCAATTATTACTTTCACAAAGATCTTGGATTTAGTGGGAGCATGATGACAATAAGAAAAGAGTTTCTTAGTTATTACATGGTTACATTGGAATCTAACTTTTAAGATTTGGCATAGAGATGCATAATCATATGTATGAGAACTCCATGGATTTAGTAAGATACATTGAAGATGTATTATTCATATGAGATGAACTACTAAATATGTTTTTTCTTGGAGTTATACACTTTGTTCTATTAAATGGGATCCAAAGGGTTAGATTTAATAAAATATATAAGTGTATTTATCTCATACACAAAAAGAGGTTAGTAGGAGTGAATACAATTATTTGGTGATACAATTACATGGGATGCAATGTGTATACAAAGAAAGTGCCAAAATTTAAAAAGGGCGGATGGTACAATGAAAAGTGACAAATGCATATGATGCATGCAACATAGTTTAGTTGGAATGGTTCTAAAGAAAGAAAGAGGACTATGTACATGTATATAATTGAAGTCATATACATCCTATTAAAAGGGCTCTAATAGGAAGATACTTAGATCGTTAGTCCATGGAACTACTAAAAGGTTCTGAACATTGTTAATATAACAATTGAGCCATACTAGCAGAACCTGGGTCTCATTAGATCTAGATATAGTAATATGACATGGTGTGATGCATGGACATCACGAAGATAGATAAAAGTAATCAACCACATTGAAGGGCACAAGCAAGTCTGCATGCAGACATGATTGCTAGATTCATTGAATCCACATACAATGAGGTAGCAATTGGCTTTGTGCTAGTGGGAGATGTTAGGATAAGCCTTGCAACCAATTGGGATTGGTTAAGGCTTGATTCCAATCATGCAACATTATCATTCATGTTGAATGATTAGAGGTTTTCCTTCATCAATAAGACATCAATTATAATGAGTTATAAGTCTAATTGGATGAAGTCCATGAGATGAATATGCCTTGCAAGGAAATTGTAATGGGTTGCAGTTGTGAGATTCCTATGCATCAAAGCATAATCTCAAAATGTTCTTGGCCAATGTATCATTGAGACTGGACATCAACGATGCTTAGAGACTGGTATATTTTATGTTCCTTATTTTGAAAGTCAGCAATCAATCTCATAGATTGAAGTATAGAGATACTTGAAATTAGAATATAGGTTCTTGCCTAAGAGAGCAAGTTCACTAACAATGACCCGCCATGAGAAGTGCATTTGGTAATATACTCTAGTGTCTATGCAACACTTCTCATGTGTCAATCATGTAAATGCTCTTTAGACTTGAGACACCAGGTTGTCTTATATGTGGAATGCTATACTTTAATTTCATCCCTATGGGTGCCTAACCAAGGATGCCAAAACAGGATGCTTTTGGGTATAGTATAAAGCATGTGAAGGCAGATAAGTGATCAAGATAAGAATCATCACCTTAAGTGTTTTAGAGGACATATCTTATCAGTTCTTGGTTAACATTAGCTTATTGAAGTCCTTGGCCAAGACGACATGGAGTTATGAAAAAAGTTTCATAACTTTCTATAAAGCTAATGCTATAATTGCAGGAACAAAAATGGAGGTCAATAAGAGTAAACACTGTATGAAGCTCTTATCATTTCTGAGATATATGATGAAGGAATGAATTACATTGATAGACTATACGCTAAAAGGTTGTCAAAAAATCCTTTGACTCTCCTAACAATTGGATGGCCATGATGCATTACTAGATGCCAATCTTGGTCTATGGAATTGATTATAAAATAATTTATTCAAATTTATATTAGTCAATTAAGTCATTAATGTAACACCCCGTACCCTCCTATAGAAATTAATAAGACCTTATCAACAAGACAGTGGGTCAATTGACATAAATTTAAGTGCCAAAAAGTTATGATAGGTGGAAGGAATATTTTGGAATAAAATATTTCGCACGTAAGAAAATAATAATTAAATAATAATATTTTTATCGAAGATGAATTAGCGAGTTAAAAGGCGATTTGGAAGTGAACTAGGACAAAGTGAGACACTTTGGAACCTGAGGAAACAAGTGGAGAATTTTGAAATAAAATTATATTTTATTAATAAAATAATATTAAAATATTAATATTTTACATATTGTTGAAATTAGTCATGAAGGAGGACTATATGGCTAATCTAAGTGGAGGAGAATAAGTAAGAAAGAATTTTGAAGAAAAATAACGTAAATGGGGCCCACGTGCCTTTACTAAATAAAGTTAGAGAGGGTAAGTATATATTTAAATATTATGGTGACATCTTGGTGAAGTGTCAATTTGATATTTATTTGTACAAGTGTAATGGAAGAAAAATAGATGGAAATTGGAATTAAAGAAATGTTTGAAGGACCAAATGGTCAAGGATGAAAAGTTTAGAGGGTCAAATAGTAAATAAGGAAAAATTTGAGGACTTATGTGTAATTTGAATATTTGAAGTTAAATGGAAATTAACTAATCAAGAAAAATTAGATTGTGTGGGAGGATGGAATAGGCATGTAACAAATACTATTATATGCAAAGATATGCATGCAAGGATGTACTTGTAGTGACATGTGGGACCCCCACCATGTGACAAACAAAAAGGCATAAGACAAAATGAATAAGATAACACATGCATGTGGATTTTTAAGTAAAAGAATGCATGGAAGATTTATGCATGATGGACACTTGGTGACAATTAGACTAAAAGAAAAGAAAATATAGTTGCATGTAATGTCATTGGACAAAGAGGAGGCCAAATAAATTAAGGTGGGAAAATTGCATGAAAGACCATTGGACACAATTAATGAGGGAATTAAGTAGAAATGAATTAAAGAATGGAAGGATAATGAAGAGTGGATATTTAACCAATAAAATGTAGAGAATATTGGTGCATGAAGAACCCTTGGCTGGCAAAATGGCCAAATGAAAATAAAAGGTGAATGTGTGCATGTATTGTGATCGGTCCAAGAGGGTGGCCAAATAAATAATCAATAGAAAGGAGAAAGAAAAAGGAATTGGCCTTGAGAAGTTGAGATAATCGACCATTGAGAGAGGAAAAGAAAGAAAGAAGAAGTTGTTTTGAAAGCTCCACCCTAGAGAAAGAAAAGAAAAGAAAAGAAAAAGAGAGGAAAGTGGGGAAGGCTCAGGTTGTGAGGATTCAAGAGAAACCGTGAAGATTTCCTTCCTTTTACCTTGTTGAGATTTGATATTTCATCATCCCAAAAAGAGATTTAAAACTTGGAAGAGGATGTGTGGCTCGGTTTGTGATTTAAGTAAGGAAAAGGTAAGACAATGGCTTTAGTTTGAATGTATCCTCGAAAATTCGGATTGGTAATGTTGGGTTCTGTTTGTGGCAACAAAGAAAAGCTTGATTGGAGAGGATTTAGTGACATGCAAGCCATCAAACTCTTGGATACATGATGGATTCAAAGTGAAAGAGAAATGGTAAGCATGGTATTGTGTTTTAAGGCCTACGATTGGTAAAATCATTAAAAAAATAATTTGTGCATAATGTTTGCAGCTTGGTGATTGGAGGTTTAGAAGAATATTAAGATTGCATGAAAGATCCAAGCCATCACAAAAGGTAAGGCATGCAATGTGAAATGATTGTGTGATGCCTTCAGTATGGTTATGAAACAATTATGCTAGTTGAAAGCTTGAAAATGAAATTGTGGATATATATTGTTTTGAAATATTTAAAAAAATTAAGGATGCTGGTGCAACATGAATGGAAAAATTGGATATTGTGCTTATTGGCAGCATGTTTAATGTGAATAATGTTGCATATAAGCTTAGAAATTACTTGGTGAAATCGGATTTATAGTTGTTGCCATATATGTGATTAATAGTATGAAAATAATAGTTTGAACATGACAAATGTTACTAGAAGATTGACATGGGCATTTGAAGTTATAAACAAATTGCCAGGTTTATGTAATTCAAAGTTTACATTAAGGATTAAGTGTAAATGGTTATCTCTTAAGAATATGAGATGAAAGTATAGAATTAAATACGAACAGCAAATGTTGAATATGTTGGCAGCAAAGCTTATTAAATGTATTGAATTGAAATGATGTCAGGAAGTTGACAAAGCAAGGATTATTGCTGCAAGCATAAACTAAGCATTTGAGGAAATATTAGTGGCGAAGTAATATCCCGTCATTGTAAGGTGAGTAAGGGGTGTCTAATTCAAAAGATTCCATACTATATAATATTATCTTGTCAATGATTTATTAAATGTCTTTGTGGAAAGCATGAGTTGCTAGAAAATGAGAAGTGATTTGTGATTTGTATACTTGGTGTGGAACAATTTATACACTGCTTTTGTGGAAAGTATGAGTTAGTAGGAACCATAGGCAATTGTGGATGCAAAGTGATTTGGAAGTTGTTTGTCTAGACTATATATATATATATATATATATATATACATATATGTAAAGTGTTTTAGAAACTGGGAAACAAGCCCTTTTGCAATGTTTTGCATAAAAAATCGTGCCTTGAATCTTTGTGAAGTGTGCATAGATGAATGCACTTGATAAATGGTTTAAGTTTGATTTCTTGTGAGCTAGTTTTAATATGAACTTTATGCAAATGTTTACACCATGCATTTTAATGTGAAAAGAAATTTTGAAAGGTTACCGAACCTTGTTTTCAACGGATTTAAAGAAAACTCTTAAAAACCTTGCTTTGGTTTTGAAAACGATTTTGACAAACGAGAGCATCGAGAGTAGGCCGAACGTCACATTGGGATAGTGTGACCCTTGTGCACAAGTGAGCTCTAGCTAGAGAAACTTTGGGTTGTCGATGAGCTGTTAGACGTGGCTAGGCCACAGTTTGTGATTATACGTGGCAAGGCCACGATTGTTACACGCGGTAACTCCACGAGTTGATATACGTGGTTGCGACCACATAATTTCTCTGATGTCGACCAATATCGTTTAGACTGCCATGGCTATGGTAATCTGGTGGAGGGGGGCTTCCCGGATTATTATTACATGGAAGAGGGTCCACGAGTTGATTATCTATGATTACCTACTCAAGGGTCGTTAAAGTTTTTAGACTCATACTCTTTTGCATGGTGGAGAGACAATGTTTTTCTGCAGCTCCCTATTTGATTGAAAGCTTTCAATGCTTTATATGTTGATCATGAGTTTATATATGTGGATGTTCACGATTATTTTTACATGCCACACATTTTGGGAGCGTGGGTGCTTTTGTACGACTATTGGTATTTTTGAAGGGAAATAGATGATTTCAATGATTGAAATTTTATTTTACTACACTTTGATTTTGGCAATATTTGCCAAGGAAAGTATTGCACTATAATTTTTATGGTATTATTTTTACGAGGCACAAATACCTTACTTGTTATTTGGTTTTTATGAGGTTATCATTTTATACTCTGATTTTATCCTTCAAATTATCTGCTCTAAGCTTGTTTCCCATCTACGCCTTGCTCACGGAGCCGATGATCACTGAGTCTATGAGACTTACCTCCCCTTATCTCCCTTTTTATAGATAAGTTATCAGCCTAGCGTGCATTCATCGAAACTTATTGTCTATCGCGGATAGGTAAAGGCATCTCATAGCACTTTATTCTAAGTTGCTCCGCTGCTAGAGGTCGAGTCGCTTATAGTGTATTTTGTTTTGTAAATAGACACTAGTGTTAATGCAAATGTACATTGGAGATTATAAACTATAATGTATTTTTTTTAAAATTATGCGAAATAAAGTTTAAGTCAATTTATTACTACTTTTTGATTAAATCATATTACAAAGAGTTATATGGTTCGAAGCGATTATATGAGTAGGCGAAATGAATATAATGTATTAACAATTTTTACTAATAAAGCTTGTTTAGGACTTGGCGGGTTCTTACGCAAGACTCGAACGCCAGTAACGCTTGAGGAACGGGTCGTTACAATTAATCAATTCTATTGCCAACATGTTGGGAATCTAATGGGTCACACACAATGGTTGCATTTGAATTAAATTAGAAGAGTGACGATTTAATTTAGACTTAAATCACATGCTAGGTAATTAACTTCTATAAACTTAATTAAAAGAGTTTAATTATGTTTTAGACATGATTATAAATAGTTATCATTATAAGGCCTAGATTGCAAAATATAAAGGAAATTAATTTTGATTTTAATTTTCAAGGACTTAATTAAAAGAGTTTAATTAAGTAATGGGCCCAATATTTTAATGTGTTATAATATTGAGGGCTTAATTGCAAAATTGAATTTATTTTAACCTAACTATATAAGTCACCTTTTAACTATTTTCCGTATGAGAGTTTTTCACAATTAAAGAAAACCTAGTTTTTGTCAGAAAAAGAAAAACATTTTCTTTCTTTGCCACCACTCCCTTTGTGTAACAGAGAAAATTGCTTATGAAGTAATTTTCGAGAAAGGTTCAGCTAAGATTGTGAAAAAAAAGAAAGAGACAACTATTGTCCTCTTTGCCAGCACAAAGTATAGTTAAAAAACTCCCTTATTTGTTGAAGGTTCAGGTGCAATCGTGTGTATTACCGTTAGAGGCCAAGCACTTGATTGGTTAGGGTTTTTGCTCCTTGTGGTGTTCACAGGATTGTTTCAAGGAGTGTCATTGTTATTACAAAATTACTTGGCAAGTTAACTTTTTGAATAATAATTTATTTTGTGCTTTTATGTGTTAAATATCACCAAGGTGATCCATGGGTGGAGGCATGTTTTGGTTGTTTAGTTATAAAATTTTAGTTTTCTTTCCGTTACGTATTTTGAGCATGTTGTCCATAGCCAAACCCATCATGTACATAAGGCTATACATTGGTCGTCAAATCAAGTTCGTACATAACAACCTTTAAACAATTCACATGGCATGTCGTGCCTAGCATATTTTACAAACAAACCAAAATTGGAAAGGCGGAAGGTCCACACAGACTCAACAAAGTGACACATTGCGAAGGAGACTGGATGCCAATTACGTGTCCGTCAAATCGACGACACTTGCCATGAAACCTTATAGCTTCTCTTATCTGCACATGGTATAACAAAAAGGTGAGTCATCTAATACTCAGTGAGGGGATGCCATCATTGCATAACAATTACATATAAAATATTTTAGGCCTATCTAGCCATAAGACTTTCATACTCAAACATCTCTAACTCAAAGGTGCGAGGATTATCCTAATATCCTACATGCATAGCCCATCATATCAAATTCATGTCGGATCACATCTCAACGGGGTATTATATTCACAATTCACAACTTTTGTGTCTTCAAAACAAATCATATCAATTCAAAGCTTATCCTTAAGCTATTATCATCAAACTAGGCTTCTTAGGCACACCTTAATTGTCGAGTAAAACCTCAAATTTCATTTACAAACCATTGCTTATTTCAAAGCATTCCATCGAATATCATTCACGTCAATCACCACAATTTCATACTCAAATCAAATCATGCCATCTCCGATGCTTGTTATCATAGTCAAACGAAATCAAATGAATGGTCTTGTCTTGAACACAGTCAGATCAAGCGCAAGGCAAAGCAACAGAGTGGATAACAGATCATTGACCGAAGTAAACTCCCGACATTGGCATCATTCAGAATAATCTCAATGGATGGCATCAAAGCATTGCAGGTGGGAATCACAGGCTGGATTAGTGTCACCGTCCCTACTTATCACCATCTTTATAGGCACACAAGGTCACAGGGTGTGGGACTCCCCTCTACCTCAAGTCAAATCAACGTCCGAAATTCATCCCTTGAACAAAACATATAACCACAAATCGAGCCATCTTGCCTGTGACATTCCATATGACCACATCAAATAATATTCAAGTTCAACGAGCTTCATTCATCTCTAAGCTCAGTATAATTCTTAGTGCCTTCGAATCTCTAAGGCATCATCAAACAAAACATAATCAATCTTTAAGCCCTCATGCCCATAACCACACATGGATATTAATCATATTCAATCAAATCAATCATGGCTTAACAGTCTTATACTTATCCTTAAATCAACCAAAAATACGTGGGCATTCACACATAAATCTTGTCCATTAGCAATCATGACCTTTTGGCCCCACATATTTTGTCAAGACCCGAAATTCCCCTCGAGCCCGTGACAACCGCCGCAATGCCCCGATGGGCACTCATCTTCAAGAATGCTAACCGAAACCCCGCAAGGCTTAATATCAGTTTCTCTTTTCCCCGGTGAGTATCTATTGCCAAATATTATGTTCTAAAGGATTTTGAGCTATTTCCAACTTAAAACTGATAAAATAAAAATTATCTCATAGGGGTATTTTGGTCATTTTTCTCAAAAATCTCAAAATCAGTTAAAAATGTAGTATGCAAGTGGAAAAAACACATATTTCATAATCAAAAATAATTTTGGATGTCTAAAACATTCGTTTAAAATGAAATTATGACTATTAGTATAAAATAAAAATATTGAATAAAATATTCAATTTTTCTCATAAAACAATATATTAAGAACACTGCATAAATAATTTTTACAGCATAAAAGTAAAATAAATTCATATATATTAGAATAGGATCAATCTCTTTCTATGATCCTATTCCTTTTTCCTTCTATAGGGACATTCAATTTATTTACCTCGTTCACCTTCAATTCAATTAAATGCTTTATTTATGGCAATTATCATCCTTTGAAGCCA
>NC_030855.1:7778121-7789130 GCF_000208745.1 Theobroma cacao | reverse complement strand
TACTATATATCATTGTATCACAATGTCATCTCCATTGAATTATAATCTATTATGTGTGTATGCTTTATAATCCTATTGATGCATCAAAGATTTATCTTAACTTGATCATTGCATCTCATGCAATACCACAATTCCTAAGAGTCATCCTTTTTCCTTGATTATCCTTCATACCTCTACATTACCTTGTATCTTTCTTGCGTTACGATATTGATTTGTCACTTAAGACTCAAACTCATTGAATCATGTATGCCTCAAGCATTTTTGAATTCCAATTTCCATAATGTATTAGGAAAATTTCATTATTTGACTTCATTTTCAAGGTTAACTTCTATCATCCTTTGTTCCACTCTTTCATATGAACATAACATCATTCTTCCTTAACCAATTTATAAATTGTACTTGAAGTTGTAAAACTTAAAACTAGATTCTCCTCAAGTATTTTTCAATATTAATACTAATATCACTCTCAGCTTATAGCTTCCTTTTTATAATCACATAACTTAGTGCTTGCTTTAACGAGATCCAGAGCAAAACTTCTCTTTAGTATTTTCTTGGGAATATCTATCTTAAACCTATGTCTCACAATAGATGATTACTTAACTCGTGACTTAGCCATTTGACTCCTCAGCAAGTTTCAAAATGTCACAACCCAATACTCCCATCGAGCCTGTGACAACTGCCGTAGTGTCTCGGTAGACACTCATTGCCCGAAATGTCAACCCGAAACCCCGCAAGGCTTTACTATCAGTTTCTCATTTTCCTTGTGAGCAACCATTGTCAAATATCATGTTTTAAAATATTTTAAGCTATTTCCAACTTAAAACAAATAAAATATTAATTTTTTTATCTCACAGGGGTATTTTGGTCATTTTACTCAAAAATTTTGAAACTGGCCAAAATGTAATATACAAGTACAAAACACATAATTCATATTCAAAATGAGTTTAAAAGTCTAAAATCTTCATTTAAAACAAAATTATGGTTATTTGAATATAATATGAAAATAAAAGAAATATTAAGTAAAATATTTTATTTTCTTATAAAACAATATTTATAGAGTTATACGTAAATAATTTTTGTAGAGTAAAAGCTAAATAAATTTATACATACTGTAATATAGTAAGCCAAAATATTTAATTTAATTTACAATAACAAGAGGGCCCCTAAATAAACAAAAGTAAAAAGGATTGTGAACCTACGGTTTGGAAAATGTAGATCCAACGGTAGTCCTCGATGAGATCAGCTATCTACAGTCTATACTGAACCTGAAATGGGTGGAAAGGAGGGTGGTGAGATTATAAAATCCCAATGAGTAAACAGACATCATCATAAACATCTAGAGTTGAGTACATGGAGACAATAAAGTAAATCATCGTAAACTGGGTCACAACATTAGAATACATTTCATTTAAAATACGTGAAGAGGCTTATGAATTTCATAAAAACTAGGCTTGTGCCATAAATCCATTCTCAGGGACACCTTGGCTGAGGCATCCTACCGAGACCGCTAAGGCTATTAATATTCACATTTCACATAAATCATGTTTTCGTTTTGAAAACATAGTTGTTCCTTAGCTGAGTTCCCCCTCATGTGGTGGTTTAGCGTGAAGTGAACCCTAAGCTTTACCCTAGGAGATACCCTATGCGCCATTCCGTTCGAGGTAAGAATATAATGGGGTTCACTGTGCCCCTCTAAGTGAGCAAATATTTCAAGCTTTTATGATTAGTAAAAATCCAACAACGCTCACCATTTAAATAATGTCTCAAAATCTTCAATGCAAAGACTATTGCTGCTAACTCCAAGTCATGAGTAGGGTAATTCGTCTCATGCTTCTTCAACTGTCGGGAAGCATAAGCTATTACCTTCTCATCCTGCATCAACACACACCCTAATCCTAACTTAGATGCATCACTGTATACCACAAATTCTTTTCCATTAACAGGAAGTGTTAAAACGGGAGCGGAGGTTAACCGATTCTTTAACTCCTGAAATCGATTCTCACAAACATCATCTCACTCAAACCTAACCCCTTTACGAGTTAAACGAGTTAGAGGAGCAGCTATCAATGAGAATCCTTGAACAAACCTCTGATAATAACCGACTAAGCCAAGAAAACTACGAATCTTTGTTACCGTTCTTGGTTGCTCCCATTGTAAGATTGCCTCAATCTTCTTGGGATCGACATAAATTCTAGCTCTGGACACCACATGTCTCAAGAAAACCACTTCCTTTAATCAGAACTCACATTTAGAGAACTTAGCATAGAGTTGTCTCTCGTGCAAAGTTTGCAACACAATGCAAAAATGGGCAGCATGTTCATCATCATTCTTCGAATAAACCAAGATGTCATCTATGAACACTATCACAAACTTATCCAAGTATGGATGGAACACCCTGTTCATAAGATCCATAAAAACTGTCGGGGCATTAGTCAAACCAAATGGCATCACTAGAAACTCATAATGCCCATAACGCGTCCTAAAGGCAGTCTTGGGTATATCCTGCTCCTTAATCTTCAACTGATAATACCCAGACCTCAAATCAATCTTTGAAAACACCATAGCACCTCGCAATTGATCAAAAAGATCATCGATCCAAGGTAAAGGGTATTTATTCTTGATGGTCACTCGGTTCAGCTGACGGTAATCGATACACAATCGAAGAGTGCCATCTTTCTTCTTTACAAATAGGACTGGTGCTCCCTAAGGAGAAATGCTAAGGCGAATGAAACCTTTATCCACCAAATCTTGCAGCTGGACCTTCAGTTCCTTCAACTCTACTGGAGCCATTCTATATGGAGGGATAGAAATAGGTGCAGTACCCGAAAGTAAGTCAATAGGGAACTCAAGCTCTCGATCAATAGGTACTCTCTGTAAATCATCAGGAAATACATCAGAAAACTCACTTACTATTGGGACATTCTCTAACTTAGGTTCCCCATTTGAAGTATCAATCACGTGTGCCAAATAAGCCGGATACCCTTTTTGCAGTAATTTCGAAGCTTTGATAGCCGAGATTACACAATACGGCAATACTCGACGTTCCCCTACAAACACAATCTCTACTCCCTCCGAATTCTGAAAAATAACTTCTTTCCGAAAATAATCCACATTCGCCTGATGTACAGTTAACTAGTCCATACCCAATATTAGATCAAAATCCAAGATCTCTAAAGGAATTAAGTCACCCCTAAATTCTTCCTCACCTACCCTTACCCCACAGTCTCTATAGCAAGTATTTCTAATCAACTGTTCTCCTAGAAGGGTATGCACTACAATTTCTCCCTCTAATGGTGACAAGTTTCTATCAGCAATTGATGCAAATGTCGTACTCACATAAGGTCTATTTGAGCCAAAATCTATCAAAACATAAGCATCTTTATCAAATAAAGACATAATACCTGTCACTACTCCAGGTTAGACCCATGCCTCATCTTCCGTCACAGTAAAAACTCTTGTCGAGGTACGAGTCTGTGGTCTCGAAAGTGGATGTGTCGGGGTATTACTCTCCACCCAGACCATATGGCTACTCCCTATCTCGGTGGTAACCCAGAAAAATCTCTCCTCTGCATATCAGTGCGAGCTGGTGGAGATGATACAGCTACATTGGTTCGTCCTAACCGTGGGCAATTACTCTTAATATGACCCGGCTGACCACAATGAAAACATAGTGTAGGCCCCTTACACAGCCCAACATGATAATTCCCATAATTTTTGCATCTGTCAAAACCTTCGAAACTCTTCCCAGAACCAATCATAGCAGATCTGCTAAACCTCGAAAGTCTCTGCTGTGATAGTGGAAATGGAGGTCGAGGAGATGTCACTGAAATAGAAGTAGTGCTCCCTGAAGTCATTGAGTCCTTGCCTCTTTTTACTAGCTGACTAGAAAACATACCAGGATTCCTCCTTTTTGCAAACTCAGTCTGAATCCTCCTATTCTCAGTAGCGAGCTTCTCAGCTTGTAAAGCCACTGCACCACCTCCTTATGTGGCTCCCTATCAGTCACTATCATCAGCTCTCTAATCTCATTACGGAGCCCTTTCTTGAAATAGCTAGCCTGATCCTGCTCAAATTTCACTAGATCCGGCACATATGACATCAACTCGTTAAAACGAGTCTCATACTCCTCTACCGTTAGATTTTCTTGTTTCAAGCTTAGAAATTCTCTTTTCTTTTCTTTCTGATGGAAATAAGTGAAATACTGACCATCGAATTCTCTGAGGAAGTCAGATCATGTTTGATAAGTAGTGGAACGGGACTTCACCGAATTCCACCAAGTACAAGCCCTCTTCTCTAATAATCTCGTAGCCACCATCAACTTCATGTCATCATCTAATCCCATATCAGAGAGAGTCTCTAAAACCTGATTAATTCAGTCCTTTGCCACAGTGGAATCCAACTCACCCCCAAAAGACACACAACTGAGCTGTCTAGCCTCATTTAGCTTCTTGGAAATGGATACATCCTGTACTAGTGATGGAACTAAAGGAGTAGCTGGAGGCACTATAGATGGAACTTGACCAGTCTGAGCTTGACCAGCCATTGCGGTAAAGAAAGCTGACAATGCCTCTGCTGCCTCAGTAGGTATGGCGGGAATGCTAGTAGGTGGCGAAGGAGATGGAGGATGTGGAGGAGTCTCGACCTGCTCAGCAGCAGGTGCTGCCCGAATAGTAGAAGCAGCCGATTCTTCCCTTACTGCATCTAGCTGACGACGTTGGGAACTATCTCTTCCCTTCCCAACCGATCTAGTAAGAGGTGGGCGTCCACGTCGAGGAGGCATTATAATCTATAAAAGAATACGAGCAAGTTTAGGCAACCTTAGGCTCTATATGCAGATGTATGCATTCTATTCAACCTAACCTAACTTAATCCGGGGCCACACTGATACTGTAAATTTTTAAAATCACTTTAAAACTAAAAACTTTGATCTTTAAAATTAAAAGCTCTGATACCAATCGAATTGTCATGACCCGGTACTCCCCTCGAGCCTGTGACAATAGTCGCGGTGTCTCAATAGACACTCATTGCTCGGAATGTCAACTCGAAACCCCGCAAGGCTTTACTATCAGTTTCTCATTTCCCTTGTGAGCAACCATGGTCAAATATCGTGTTCTAAAAGATTTTAAGCTATTTCCAACTTAAAACAAATAAAATATTAATTTTTTTGTCTCACAAGGGTATTTTGGTCATTTTTCTCAAAAATTTTGAAACTGGCTAAAATGTAATATACAAGTACAAAACACATAATTCATATTCAAAATGAGTTTAAAAGTTTAAAATCTTCATTTAAAACGAAATTATGGTTATTTGAATATAATAAGAAAATAAAAGAAATATTAAGTAAAATATTCTATTTTCTTATAAAATAATATTTATAGAGTTATACGTAAATAATTTTTGTAGCGTAAAAGCTAAATAAATTTATACATACTGTACTACAGTAAGCCAAAATATTTAATTTAATTTACAATAACAAGAGGGCCCCCGAATAGATAAAAGTAAAGAGGATTGTGAACCTACGGTTTGAAAAATACAGATCCAACGGTAGTCCTCGATGAGTTCAGCTATCTATAGTCTATACTGAACTTGAAATGGGTGGAAAGGAGGGTGGTGAGATTATAAAATTCCAATGAGTAAACAGACATCATCATAAACATCTAGAGTTGAGTACATGGAGACAATAAAGTAAATCATCGTAAGTTGGGTCACAGCATTAGAATACATTTCATTTAAAATGCGTGAAGAGGCTTATGAATTTCATAAAAACTAGGCTTATGCCATAAATCCATTCTCAAGGACACCTTGGCCGAGGTATCCTACCGAGACCGCTAAGGCTATTAAAATTCACATTTCACATAAATCATGTTTTTGTTTTGAAAACATAGTCGTTCCTTGGCGTTGGCTGAGTTCCCCCTCACGTGGTGGTTTGGCGTGAAATGAACCCTAAGCTTTACCCTAGGAGATACCTTACGCTCCTCTCCGTTCGAGGTAAGAATATAATGGGGTTTACTGTGCCCCTTTAAAAGGTTGGTCCATAGAAACCCCCTACTGCAGTGATTAATTAATATATAATCCACCATACCATAAAACTCAATAACATGATATGGCAATTTTGTAATTCGCAGTCTTTCAAGGCAACCAAACAATTCGTATTTCAATACAATTGCCAACTAGCCAATCATACCCGATTTATCATAAGCCAATCAATTTAAACAATCAAATTGCCACAATTAACAGTCTTCGTGTACTCTATTTTTCAAAATCACTATTAATTTTAAAATAATTTATAAATCAATTTCATTGGAACACCTTTATTCATAAAACATAAAAATTTACCTTTTTAAATCCATTTTTCCATAGAATTAATGAAATCTTCTAAAAATTACCCTAGATAAGTAAAATGATAGTAAGTTTACTCACTATGTCTAGAGTGCTGATTCTCGAAATACTCAGACTACTGATCCTCGGATGCAATTCCCTTGCCTTTATCGAAGGACTCGCCACCTTGACACAGCACAAAATTGAGAAACTCACTACATTGGTACTAAATTGAAATTAAACTAATTTAGACTACTAATGCATGATATGGAATGCAAAAATGTCTAAATTTTACGTAAACGCGGTGTTAGCCTATTTCGGTCTTTTACCCAATAAATCGATATACGCATCTGTTTAAACTCAAAATTAATTTTTTCCAGTTTCTATACCCCAATTGCACCCAAATTGACTTAATGTCCCTTAGTGTGGTGCAAATTATCAGTCCCGGTAGCAAATTATGAAAATACCCCTAGTGGGTAAAAATTCGTATTTTTGCTCCGAAAATTTCCATTATTTTTCTAGGCTCATAATTCATCATAATTCCTCAAATAAACATCAAGATCAGCAGCCAATATTCCCTTACAAAATTCGTTCAATAATGGTAATGGAGGAAAATGAATTCTTTTCTTGTTGTTATGTTTCTAAATATGCTAAACTAACTAAAAACACTAACATAGCTTAAAATCAAATTAATCTAACTTCATTCTCTCTCCATACCCATTTTGATCAGCCAACAATTCATCATAAAAACATGTAATTTAAGCATGGAAAATAAGGAGAAATGCTTAAGGAAAATAGATTTCAAGCTTAAGTTGAAAAATCTTACCTTTTTCACTTGTTTTCCTTGATTTTCCACACTTTTTCTCTTGAAATTCCTCACCTAGGGTTTGTTCTTCCTTTCTTTCCCTCTCTTCCTTGCTTGGCCGAATATTTGGAGAGTGATGGGCTGATTTATGCTGATTTTTAAGTTAAATAATAAAATATCCTAAGCTTGACACATGGCATTTTCTTATTGGTCCATTTTTAAAACTTTAAAAATTTAAACTTTGTATCTCCACCACATGATTAGTCAAAGGTCAAAAATGAGGATAAAGGAAGACCATGTGCTAGACAAATGTCCTGGTGGTGGAAAATTACAATTTTGCCCCTGGAGTGGCAAAATTACCATTTTACCCCTATACTTCAAATTATACCAAAATTACAATTTTTCACTTCTAAACCTCAAATCATACTCCAATAAGTCAAATGGGGCAAAAAAAATCTTTTCTAAAATTCTCACTTTGTCCCTAGGTGGCAAATGACCATTTTACCCCTAGATAGTGAAAATTTTAGTTTGACTCCAAATTGATCCTCAAACTCTGAATTGCCATTTTGAGTCATCCATGGACTGTGAAGCTCTTGATCTCACCTTAAAATTCCTATTTGATCTAGTTCAAGGATTAAATCAATTTTGTTGTACTTCTAGGTACAATACCGACTTTTGTAAATTTTTCGGGACTCTCCTAGCATGCAATCATGCTATCATCACATGTATGTCATGACGAGTATTTTATAAGGTCAGGCTTTACACAAAATCACACATCTTATACTCATCTCGTATAATTTATAATTCATCCTCAAAGGTATTTAAATATTCTTGAAACACCTAATCACTTATTTGCTCTTTCATACTCCAAGTATATCATTTCCATAAAGGCATGCACTTGCTCACCAAAATATCTACATGCATGCTCAACTACGCATGCTTCAACTTATCTCCAAAAGTTTCTATCATACCTGTAATTTAGTTGTGTTCTCACTAATCTTTTCCTTTCAACAAAGTCAAAACAAGATTAGTAAATTCTCGTAATGATACTCTACATAAGCTGGTTTTCTATACCAGTCTCGTAATTCTTCCTTCACACTTTTATCATTTAGTATCTTAGCTCAATATAGTCATCTCAAGAATCTTTCTATTTTTTTTATTATATGCCCATATACAAGGCAATAAAGAAGCTTTTCAATTCATTCGGGTAGACATTCTCCAAAATATTTAAAATTCCCAGATAACAAAACACAATGACCAATAACCAAAATTTAATTTGTAAGCTCATTATCGTGTCACTCCCATCTTACTCATGCATCATAGGCGTGAGGTATTCGGAGCATTACAGCGCTGAACAGTCAATGCTGAAGTACTGTAACTATTAGAAATTTTCTTCATCAAAGCTATTTGTTTGCATTCAAAGTCATTACATCCATCATTCTCAACCAGTGGGTTTCCCTTCTAAACATATATCATGAGTTCCATAGGTATAGGTACCTTCTATTTTCTTGGCATACACACCAAGCCAAGTTAATACTTTCATCTCATGTCTTCTTTTGACTTTTATCAACATTTATAAAATTTCACCTAAAAACATCTTTCTCATTCGGTGTAATAAATTCATGATACATATACCACTCCACACATAAGTTGCTTACTGTCTACAATTTTCCTCAAATTTATTGTCATCCCTATCCAATTATCTTCTTTGTCTTATACTCCAATAATCTTATTGACTTTCGGTATAATTAACTACGAAAATAGCTCAGCTTCTTCCTCACTTTATTCTCACAATCCTTACTAAATCAAAATGTTATATTCCCCATATTCCACAATTTAACTTCATTAGGGTATATTTGTGCCCAATTATTATCTCATAGTATCATGGCATCAC
Source organism: Theobroma cacao (assembly GCF_000208745.1). Classification (NCBI taxonomy): domain Eukaryota; kingdom Viridiplantae; phylum Streptophyta; class Magnoliopsida; order Malvales; family Malvaceae; genus Theobroma; species Theobroma cacao. Next base: position 7,780,113 of record NC_030855.1, on the reverse strand, counting down.
TGAGTAATCATCTTCATGCTTAAATTACAAGCATTAACTTAATCACATTATCCATTCCAAATGTCATTTATAACCTTATTGCTTCCTCCTATAACCTTTCTCAATAATTACATTACCAATTTATCCCTGTCATACTAAAAGATTCCCATATACCTTCAGTTACTTAAACAGCCATTTTATAATACATTATAGTCATATACTTTTAAAAGCCAAACTATTTACTTCTTTGTATAGATAATTATTATCTTTTTTACACTATATCTACTTAGAGTTAAGGTAGTGCAAAATCCTACAGAAATTTTACATGTCATTGGGATCATTATCTTAATCTGATCTTATTAGAAGATCTACTTAGAGTCCTCCTTAAGATCTTCTTCCAAGTTCTCCTCCTCATGAGATCTCCTCATTTGCTCCTCAATCCAGGCTTGTTGTCTTCTCCTAAATTCCTCAGCACTCACCGGTGCAGCATCTCTTCCACATCCAGGAGGAAAATGTCGTACACTTGACACCTTTCTAAGGGGTTTACTTGCCATTGTTACTTTCTCCTTATTCTTTTCTAGTTGTCCCCTTATATTTCTCCCATAGCCTGGTGGAAAGCGTCGGATAACTGTCACGCTCTTCCTAGAATGAATATATCCCCTTGCAATTTCTTCCCTCGTCCATTCTCTATGGTGCTCTCCAGGTTGTTCCGAAAGGAAATCTTGTTCAATTTTCGGTGTATTAGAGCTACTCTCGCTTTCAAAATTCTCGCTACTCTCGAAGCTCCCCTTATTATGAACCCATTCTGATAAGTTCTTAGGATTTCTATTATCAGGAATTTGAGATGGACCACCTTCCGAATCACTTGGATCAGGGCGTCATTTGCTTCTAGCCGTAGAATCTAGAGATCCCTCGCTAGCATTATGAGGGGTATCGAGTCTACTACCTCTTCTAGGCATAGTGTGTATGTCACCCGTGCACTTCGAAACCTATATGCAACCAAGTAGTGATTACTTAATCAATTTTGCATGGCAAGAGTAGGTAGGTTTCTATATGTGGATATACGCGTTCTATTCAATATATTCTAACTTAACTTAACTTAACTTATCTTAACTTAATTGGACTTGGGGCCACACTAACACTATAAATTTTAAAATAACTTTAAAACAACTTTAAACCAACTTTAAACCCAAAAGTTCTGATCTTTAAAATCAAAAGCTCTTATACCAATCTAATTGTCACGACTCGGAACTCCCCTCGAGCCCGTGACAACCGTCGCGGTGCCCCGATGGGCACTCAACTCTCGAAATGCCAACTGGAACCTCGCAAGGCTTAATATCAGTTTTTCTTTTTCCCGGTGAGTATCCGTTGCCAAATATTATGTTCTAAAGGATTTTGAGCTATTTCCAACTTAAAGCTGATAAAATAAAAATTTTGTCTCACAAGGGCATTTTGGTCATTTTTCTCAAAAATCTCAAAATCAGTTAAAAATGTAGTATGTAAGTGGAAAAACACATATTCCATAATCAAAAATAATTTTGGATGTCTAAAACATTCGTTTAAAATGAAATTATGACTATTAGTATAAAATAAAAATATTGAATAAAATATTTAATTTTTCTCATAAAATAATATTTTAAGAACACTGCATAAATAATTTTTATAGCGTAAAAGTAAAATAAATTCATATATATTGTAATACAGATAATCAAGGTATAAAATTAAATTTACAGTGACACGTGGGCCCACGAACAACCAAAAGTATCTAAAGAGATAAACCTACATATTTTGAGGATGCCAGTCCAATTGTAATCCTCGATGAAATGAGCTATCTACAGATTTTCCTGAGCCTGAAATGGGTGGAAAGGAGGGTGGTGAGATTATAAAATCCCAATGAGTAAACAAACACCATTTAAATCAGATAAAGCCGAGTAAAAGGAGACAATTAAAATATCCCATCATTTTAAGTATTTTACAATTTGAAAATTCATCCCAACCCATACAAACGGTTGT
>NC_030855.1:7774553-7776924 GCF_000208745.1 Theobroma cacao | reverse complement strand
ACTTGAAAATTCAGCTAAGGCTAGGTAATGGGAAAAATAAATGTTTTTCTACATATTTTGTTTACTAACATGCTAAACTAACACTAAACACTAACATATATCAAAATCAAATCAATCCAACAATTTTCTCTCTCTAGACCCATATGACCAGCCATGAAAACATGCAATTTAATCATGGAAAATAAAGAGAAATGCTTGGGAATAAGAAAACTCAAGCTTAATAGAAAAAATCTTACCTTTTTCACTTAATTTTCTTGAAAATTCACACTTTTTCTTTGATTTTCTCTCTATAGGGTTTGGTTTTTGTTTTCTCTCTCTTCTTGCTGGTTTGGCCGACCATGGGGTGGAAGATGGGCTGGTTTTTGTGCCTTTTAAAAAGAAAAAAAAATAAATTAATAAAGGCATGACACGTGGCATCATGTCATTGGCCCATTTTTAAAACTTTAAAAATTTTAATCCTTTTTATCTCCGCCACACAATTAGTCAATGGTCAAAATGAGGATAAGGGAAGACCATGTGCTGGACAAATGTCCTGGTGGTGAAAAATTACTGTTTTGCCCCTGAGGTGGCAAAATTACCATTTTACCCTTATGCTCCGAAAAATACCAAGAATAAATTTTTTTCACTTCTTAATCCTCAAATCATACTCCAATACTCAAATCATACTCCAATAAGTCAAATGGGGCCAAAAATCTTTTCTAAAAATTCTCGTTTTGTCCTCAGGTGGCAAATGACCATTTTACCCATAGATAGTGAAAATTTCGATTTGACTCCAAATTGATCCTCGAACTCCAAATCACCATATTAAACCATTCTGGGACTTTAATATTCTTAATTTTATCTTAAATTCTCTATTTGATCTAGTTCGAGGTTTAAATCAACTTTGTTGTACCTCTAGGTACAATATCGACTTTTTTGTAAATTTTTCGGGACTCTCGTAGCATGCAAACATGCTATCTATCACATGTATGTCATGATAAGTATTTTATAGAGTCAGGCTTGACATCTTTTTCCCTACTTGGATCAACCATATGATCCTTCTTTATGTCTGATTTCGACATCCGGCTAAATATTAATATTTTAATATTATTTTATTAATAAAATATTATTTTATTCTAAAAATTTTATCTTGTCTCTTTGGTTCCCAAAATTCTTTATTATGCCTCAATTCGCATCTAACCAATTTTATTTATCACCATATCAAAGTATGGGGCATTTCATATTCAATATCACTCAATCGTTGTGCCATTAACCCAAATACATATCGTGCCCATATACCTAACAGGGCAATCCATTCATCACAATTTGGCACAGTCCTTAATTCACAATTCATATCACACCATGTGTAGGCCTTTTACTCTAGGTCCTACCTAACATGGGTTTTAACATAATGCCAACATGTGGCTCACCACAATTCACACAAACACAGATTTTCTATCTCAGATAACTAATCAACCTAGGCATTCTCATCTAGGCACAAAATTATATTTATTCTCTGGCCTAGGCACATACCTCTAAGAAAACAAACATATACACATACACACAAATAAATATCTTTTATACATATTAATTCTCTAGCCTAGGCATTCTCATCTAGGCATACACATAACATTTAAGTACCATGGTAACGCATTTATTGTGCGTTAGGCATTACATGCATTTAACTTAAATTTCACTCACCTTGATAATCGGAGACACACCGCAATCAAGCTCAACCTTTAGCCTCCAACCATCCTACAACTCACAAACGCATCAATAGACTCCATTCTCCCCTTAGACACATCAAAACAATACAAAATTATTTATTTCTGTCAAGCCCAGCCTTAAATTATTTGTCAGGTCATACATATAGTTGACATCATGCCTATGTACTAGAATATCTCAGTAACATAGGTAAAAGTCGGTATTGTACTTAAAAGTACAACTAAGTTTATTTATACCTCGAACTAATTAAAATAGAAATTTTAAGATGAAATTTCAAATTTCACAGTCCAGGGATTTCTCAAAACAGTGATTCGGAGTTCAAGGTCCAGTTTGGAGTCATCGGGAGAATTGATCAATTAGGGACAAAACGATCATTTTGTCATTTAAGGACAAAACTGGAATTTTAAAAAAGAAAGTTTTGGTAACAATTGATCAAGATTAATTATTTAGATTATTTAGAACATAATTGGAGTTTGAGGAGTGAGAAATTTTCAATTCTCGGTATTTCTAGACTATAAGGGCAAAACGGTAATTTTACCATACCGGGGGCAAAATGGTAATTTTGCACCACCAACACTTGTCAAATTTGTGGAATTTAATTATGGTGGGAATGGATAAAGATGGAATAAAGGTGTGGTGGAAAATTAAAATGAAAAGTCAAAATTTA
>NC_030855.1:7742006-7773083 GCF_000208745.1 Theobroma cacao | reverse complement strand
GAGCCATATTGATTATTTGGTTGAAATGAATATTCATGTTGTGAAAAATTTACTGAAATGAATTATTTTTAATTGTCCCCCTTTACTCGCCTTTAGATTATTTAGATGGTGTTTGTTTACTCACTGAGATTTTATAATCTCACATTTTTTTTATCCCATCATTTCAGGCCGCGTTAGCCTGTAGATACTAGACATCATCGAGAACTATAGTTGGCCATACTACTTCAAAAACTGTAGGTTTACTGTCTTTACTACTTTTGTTCATTTGTGGGCCCACGTAGCACTGTAAATTAAACTTCATACTTTGGTTTTCCGTATTATAGTTTGTTTAAATATATTTAACTTTTACGCTACTAAAAATTATTTTCAGAATACTCTATAAATATTAATTTGTAAGAAAATAGAATATTTTCTCGAATATTTTTATTTTATTTAAATTGTTATAATTCCATTTTAATTCACGTTTTAGACATTCAAATTTAATTTTGATTTCGAAATATACATTTCTCGCTTAAGTACTACATTTTGGTCAAATTTGAAATTTTTGACGAAAAATAACCAAAATGCCCCTGTGAAGTGAAATTTATTTTTCCACTGTTTTAAATCAGAAAAAGGCTTAAAAGCCTCTAAAATACGACTTTTGGCAACGATTAACCACAGGGGAGATAAGAAACTGATACGAAAACCTTGCGAGGTCTCGATATGGTATTCGAGGGATGAGTGCCTATCGGGACATGGCGACGGTTGTCACGGACTCAATGATGGTTCCGAGTCGTGACAATTTCACAGCTTTCAAAAATATCCCAGCTTTTCAAATATATCCAAATCCAATATATAAGTTCAATCTTTCAACATGTGAGCTAAACCCTTACCTTAGAAGCTAGGTTGCCTAAATCTAAGCTCCAAATCTCCAATAAACTCAAGGGAGAGAGTTTGACCAAATTTTAAAATATTTATATCTAAAGTTATTAATCAACTAAATTAAAAATCAATCTGTAAAAATGCATAATCTTACATCCAGATCATTTCCCAAGCTTGGATCTAGCTCAAATGGGGGGCTTAAGGTTCAAAAAAGGTAGAAAGAGAATGAGAGAAAGAGCTGAGAGAGAAAAATAAGGCAGAATGGCTTGAAACCCTTTTTTTATTTTTGCCTTTTCTCTTTGATGTATCGATATATTTGCCTTAATTTCGAATAAATGTATCGGTACATTGAGGCAATGTATCGATACATTTCGAGTAGAATGGCCTCGTGTGCTCTCTGCTTCAAATGTATCAATACTTTGAGGTAATGCATTGATACATGTTCATCTTTTGCCAAATTTATCGATACATCCTCAAATGTATCAATAGAATTCCTTCAAAACACCTCATATTGTTTTTCCTGCCAAAAATGTATCAATACATGAGGGGATGTATCTCAATACATTTCCCTTATAAGCAGTTTTAAGTCTTCCAAAACTTCCAAAAATCCAACTTAACTCTCAAAATCCATTCCCTATTAATCTTATTCCTCAAATAGGTTTTATAATTCAAAATCCTCTAACATATATCCTCAAACGTGCATCAAATTAAATGAAATCCTCAATCTATATAATTAATTCATCATTTTCATCAATATTTACCTTAAAGGCATACTTAGACATTAAAGTGCCAAACATCTACACAATTTCATTAAGAATCTTAATTTACCCCCCACATTTATAGCCATTTATCTCTAAACATAATTACATTCATCAAAACTTAAATAACTCCTCAAGTCACTTGGCTAACATCACGTATGAGCCATGTCAAAAAAATCAAAGGTGTTACATTCTCTCATTCTTATAAAAATTCATCTTCAAATTTTGTTCAATTCGAGTAATGAGCTTTTAACTTATTTACAAGCATTTCCATTGCCAAATAGCTCAAACATCATATAAAATCTAGCTTAACTTGAGCTTCCTACATTATTCCATGTGTATGCATTATCAGCGAGAACCTTAAGCTCTAATCATATTCATTGATATACGTCGGGTAATATCAAATGGTCCACAAGTATACATAACAATTATGACCATAATTCATAACTAAATCATTGTGCTTATGCGTCTCCACATCAAATAAAAATTGGTTCAAGGGCCTTGTCCTTGCCCTTCTTGCTCAAAATCATATTAATTCACTAAGCATGGTTCTTATTTTAAACATGCCTTACTTTGCGATCACAAAGCATTAATCTCCATCCTCAAAATTTTACACCTTAAAATACATCAAAATATCATATGACTCCATGGACCTTTAGACTAATGATCATCAATCTAGTAAAATTTTGTTAGATCCAAATATTAATCTCCAAGGGATTCCACAATCTAGCATATCTGCTCTTAACACATTTTCAAGCATCCACCTTGTGAGCTCGAGCCGATCATCCACTTATGGATATTATGCCATACTTAAAATCTCAATCTAGCATTTAAGGTGCTCGTTGTAGCCTTTCTAAAACCAATTAATAATGATGTCCCCCTTTTTAGTCAACACATACATAGGGGAAGCATTCAAGTGGAGTCGCAATCAAATCATCAAAGTAGTCGCCTAGCCTCTAGGTAATTCACATGTCTCATTAATTAGTAAGGGCCTTGGCCGTTTTTCCACTATTCTCATTTACTTGAGTTTGCTTGTACCCCACCTTTTCACATCATATATTTTCAAAAGCTAATATTGCTCATCAAACTCATATCAAGGACTTGACATATATCAGTGCTCTTTAACCACAAAATGTCGGCCACAAGCACGATTACAAACTTATTTACTTGTCTCTTCTGACTTACTTATCACAGCCTCAATTGCGATGGATCACAATCTAATATTTGCCTTATCTTTATCAAGTAATCTTTCACCATCATGTGCCTTACATCCATAGGCACATTAAGACCAAAACATCGTTGGTTCTACATAATGGTAGGAAATCATTACCTCAAAACCACATTCTTGTGTATTCTTATCCTCACAATAACTTCATATACTACGTGACATATTAGTAAAACTCTTAAACATTCATATGTATCCCGTAGCTCCTTGAGCTTTATCACTTTCCATTTCGAGAGGAACTTTTCAAATTACCTTACCAAGGGTATTCACAGAATGGACACAAATCCACAATGTGTGGTCCAATGCCTAAAGTAGCGACCATACAATTCTAGGGTTCCACCCTTATCCACTAAACACAATTTTCATTATGGGTATATACTTCTATACTACTCAACTGCTCATAAGCCACTCATGGCCATCCATAGTCATCCTCCTGATTAGGCTTAATATTATCTTATCAGATATATCCTTCACCCTGGTAATCAACCTTGTTATCTGGGCTTATATGTGAGATCTCAATCAGATTCATTAATTAAACAATCTCGAAAACTTACTTAATAGCATTGCCCACCAAACACATATAAAAAAGCAATCCTCCATGGATAGTATCAAATATTTTACTTCATCATAACAAACACGTCTAGTGATAAAGTCACTGATGACAAATCAAAGTCATCATTCAATGATGAAGCCATTGATGGAATATCAAAGTCATAAGGTAGGGATCTCTGCTTTAGCAAACCCGTGTCGTGCACGCCATTATTCTCCCCATAAAGTTAGCACTTAATTTGCTGTAGTGGGGTTCAAAACTTTGGGCATAGGGTCACACTTATAATCGCAACCATCAATACTTTACACGAGCCATGCTAATACAAACCACAATCACTAAACCAGGGGATCTTGAAACATGCTTCAAATTTGAGCCATACTCCATCAAATTCAAAGTTAGTCTTAAGCATGCCAAATGTGATCCATGGCAGCATCACTTAGGTGCCAAATTGTTCATTCATTTTGAGTGTAAAAGGCTATCAAAGTCACCCTTCCTTTGGCTCATACTGTCATCAAAATCCCTTAAGGATTTAAATCATTTGAAGAACTTATTCCTAAATGCACAAAACTATTCATATCCACCCATAATTTAGGGCTATAATCATACTTAATGGCATTTAATTCATTTACCTTGGTAGTTCATATCATCAAATCTGCCAAGGTGTGCTAATCTTAATCTAGACTATACAAGACTTATATACATATTCCACCAATTTAAATGAATCCCTCCATAAGATATTTTCTTCCATATCATGCACACATAAATTCATAACTTATAAAACTCCACAATTACACTCACATATTCAATAAGCTTCTTACGATTCATGATCATGTAAACCACAATTTAAAAGGCTTGCTTTTCTTTGCAAATACATACTCCAAAATATCAACTTAGATGTACGTTCTCCACATTTATATGGTATGCCAAAATCATTTTCTAGGCATATCTCAATGCTAATTAATCATACACTTTATCATCATAATAACTAGTACAGCCTAGTCAGGTAATCATTTTTAAATATTTATCATCCTCGAATCATTAAATTGCAAATCCTTCAATTGCAAAATTTCACAATCACATGGAAACCTTCATTTATTCAATGTCCCCAATAATTTGAAAAAGGCATTCTGTGATAGGTCCTTTTATGGCCTACACTGTAGCCTCTCTCTCTCTACATTGACTTTTATGCATTGTTTAATGCAATCAATCATGCCCATTTGGTGAAACTTAAGCTCATCCTTGGAGCTAATTTGCTTATTAGCCTTGTCAAGTCATGACCATACGTCATCTATGATTAACATTGAGGCTTGCCTTTTTGGCTAATTCACGTACCTATAGTTTGAGGTTGATCATCCATAATCCCAAGCACAGAATGACCAAGCATTAACATCGTGCACTTTTCTCAGTGCATATCCAAATATTCAAATTGCTATCAGAGGCATTCAAGCTATTTCCTTTAACACGTCATCCAAATCTAATGGACCTAATAGTCTCACCTTATCCATCACAACTAGAAGTTGTAGGGATCAATCCCATTAACATCTCTTTAGGAGCATCTCGCCCCAAAAGCCTCTTAACGGTGGTTGGTCCCTAACTGTGGCATCCTCACCCAGACTAGAGCATCGCCATGGCCAATGTTCGCAAGGGTAGGCTTTACAAAGGACTTGGGAGCTCGTGCAGCATCTTGCTTATAATTAGTGTTGCAGTCACCAACCATGAATTAAACTCTACACTAATCCTAATACTCTGTTGACACACATAGAATAACCTAGGACTCTCTAACTTAAGCAATATAATACCATCTTTGTCATGACCCAAATCCGGGGGTCTGTGACTGGGGCACAAGTTCAGCAAGCAAGCCCACTAAACTCGAGCAAGCCTCATAGTTCATAACCATATAACTTAAATGCCAAGGGATTTATAATCAAATATTTGTAACAATTTCAAATATATTACATTATCCATAGCTCACAATCCAAACAATTGTACATAAGGCCATACATTGGTCATCAAATCGGGTCATACATAACAACCTTTAAACAATTCACATGGCACGTCGTTCCTGACATATTTCACAAATGAACTAAAACTAGAAAGGCGGAAGGCCCACACAAACTCAACAAAGTGACACATTGGGAGGGAGACCTACCGGATGCCAATTACGTGTCCATCAAATTGACGACACTTGCCACGAAACCCCATAGCTTTTTTTATTTGCACATGGTACAACATAAAGGTGAGTCATCTAATACTCAATGAGGAGATGTTATCATTGCTTAATATTTTACATATAAAATATTTTAGGCTATCTAGCCATAAGACTTTCATACTCAAACACCTTCAACTCAAAGGTGTGAGGATCATCCTAATATCTTACATGCACAACCCATCATATCAAATTCATGCTAAACCACATCTCAACGGCGTATTCTATTCACAATTCATAAGTTCTGTCTTCACAACAAATCATATCAATTAAAAGCTTATCCTTAAAGCTATTATCATCGAATTAGGCTTCTTAGGCACACCTTAGTTGCCGAGTAAAACCTCACATCTAATTTACAAACCAGTACTTACTCTGAAGTATTCCATCGGATATCATTCACAGTCAATCACCACAATTTCATACTCAAATCAAATCATGCCATCTCTGATGCATGTTATCATAGTCAAATGAAATCAAATGAGTGGTCTTACCCTAGACACAATCAGAGCAGGCACAGTGGCCAATTGATGAAAAAATAGATTACACACAAGGCAAAGCTACTGGGTGGAGAATAGATCATGCATGTGTCGAAGCAACAAACGAAGAACAGATCACGCACAACACCTAAACAGTTGGCAGAGAATCAGATCATTGATCGGAGTAAACTTTCAATGTCAGCATCACCCAGAATAATCTCAATGGATGGCATCAAAGCAGTATAGGTAGGAATCACAGGCGAGACTAATGCCATCATCCTTGCTTACCACTATCCCTACAGGCACACAAGGTCATAGAGCATGGGACTTCCCTCCACCTCAAGTCAAATTAACATCCAAAATTCATCCCTCGAACAGAACACATAACCATAAATCAAGCCATCTTGCTTGTGACATTCCATATGTCCACATCAAATAATATTCAAGTTCAACGAGCTTCATTCACCTCTAAGTTTTGTATAATTCTAAGTGTCTTCAAATCTTTAAGGCATCATCAAACAAAACATAATCAATCTCTAGGTTTTCATGCCCATAAACACACATGGGTGTTAATCATATTTAATCAAATCAATCATGACTTAACAGCCTTATACTTATCCTCAAATCAACCATAAATATGTGGGCATTCACACACAAATTCTGTACATGAGCAATCATGGCCCTTTGGCCCCTCATATTCAATATCACTCAATCGCTATGCCATTAACCCAAATACATATCGTGCCTACATACCTAACCGGGCAATCCATTCATCACAATTCATATCACACCATGTGTAGGCCTCCTACTTTAGGTCCTATATACCATGGGTTCCAACATAATGCCACCATGTAGCTCACCATAATTCACACAAACAAAGATTTCCTATCTTAGATAACTAGTCAACTTAGGCATTCTCATTTAGGTACACAATCATATTTGTTCTCTGACCTAGGCACATACCTCTAGGCAAACACACATATACATATACACACAAATATATATATATATATATATATATATATTATACATATTAATTCTCTAGCCTAGGCATTCTCATCTAGGTATACAAATAACATTTAAGTACCATGGTAGCGCACCTATCATGTGTTATGCATTATGTGCATTTAACTTAAATTCCACTCTCCTTGACCATCGAAAACACACCGCAATCAAGCTCAACCTTTAGCCTCCAATCATCCTTCAACTTACCAAAGCATCAATAACACCCATTCTCCCCTTAGACACATCAAAACAATATAAAATTATTTATTTCCTAGCTATCAAAAATATCCCAACTTTTCAAAAATACCCAAATCTAATCTATAAGCTCAATCTTCCAACATATGAGCTAAACCTTTACCTTAGAAGATAGATTGCCCAAATCTAGTCTCCAAATCTCCAATAAACTCAAGGGCAGAGAGTTTGGCCAAATCTGAAAATATTTAGATCTGAGGTTATTAACCGATTAAATTGAAAATCAATCAGTAAAAATGTGTAATCTTACATTCGGATCATTTCCCAAGCTTGGATCTAGCTTAAATGGGCTCCAAATGGCATTTAGGGGCTTAGGGTTCAAAAAAGGTAAAGAGAGAATGAGAGAAAGAGCTGAGAGAGAAAAATGGGGCAAAATGGCTCGAAACCCTTTTTTATTTTTACCTTTTCTCTCTAATGTATCGATACATTTCGCAATGTATTGATACCTCTGCCCTAATTTTGAATAAAAGTATCGATACACTGAGGCAATGTATCAATACATGTTCATCCTTTGCCAAATCTATCGATACAACCTCAAATGTATCAATAGAATTCTTCTAGAATACTTCATATTGTTCTTCCTGCCAAAAATGTATCGGTAGATGAGGAGATGTATCAATACATTTTCCCCTGTAGGTAGTTTTAAGTCTTCCAAAATGTTCAAAAATCCAACTTAACTCCCAAAATCCATTCCTTGTTAATCTTATACCTCAAATAACTTTTATAATTCAAAATCTTCATACATATATCCTCAAACATGCATCAAATTAAATCAAATCCTCAATCTATAGGATTAATTCATCATTTTGATCGATATTTACCTTAATGGCATACTTAGATATTAAAGTGCCAAACATTTACATAATTTCATTAAGGATTTTAATTTACCCCCCACATTCATAGCCATTTATCTCTAGACATAATCATATTCATCAAAACTTAAATAACTCCTGAAGTCACTTGGCTAACATCACATATAGGCCATGTCAAAAAATCATGGGTGTTACAGAAAACCAAGTTGGGCACTAAACCCTTAAAGAGAGAAACTTGAATCAGTTAAGAGAGTTAAAATCAAAGGTTGAAAACTAGAGTTTGAAGGCTCAAACTTTTACCTTTGTATTTCCAGAAAATCAAAACCAAGCTTGAATCTTTCAAAAAATGATGGTTTTTAGTGAGAGTAAGTAAGTCAGAGACTGAGATTTATTTAAAATGGCAAAGGAAGGTGGAATAGGAGTTGAGGCTTTTAGAAAAGCCCTAAAGAGGTAATTTTAAGAAAGAAAGAACTATTTTATCCGTTTTATTTTTGTGTAAATAATGAAGAGTATCGATGCGTAGAATAGAAGTATCGATGCTTAGAATAGAAGTATCAATACTTTTATTTTTGAGTTTCAAGTATGGATACCTGGAGTAGAAGTATTTTTCTTCCAAATCCTTTTCAAAAGGTTTTTAGACAACAAATATCAATATCTCTGTCACGACCCAGAACTCCCCTCGAGCCCATGACAATCACCGCGATGCCCCAATTGACACTTATTACACAAAATGTCAACCGGAACCCTGCAAGGCTTTAATATCAACTTCTCATTTTCCTTGTGAATAACCGTTGCCGAATATCGCGTTCTAAAAGATTTTAAGCAATTTTCAACTTAAAACAAATAAAATAATAATTTTCGTCTCACAGGGGTATTTTGATCATTTTTCCCAAAAATCTCAAAATCAGTTAAAAATGTAGTATATAAGTGGAAAACACATATTTCATAATCAAAAATAATTTTGGATGTCTAAAACATTCGTTTAAAATAAATTATGACTATTAGTATAAAATAAAAATATTGAATAAAATATTCAATTTTCTCATAAAACAATATTTTAAGAACACTGCATAAATAATTTTTACAGCGTAAAAGTAAAATAAATTCTTACATACTGTAATACAGATAACCAAAGTATAAAATTTAAATTACTGTGACATGTGGGCCCACGAATGACTAAAAGTATAAAAAAAAATGAACCTACAGTTTTTGGATGTGACAAGTCCAACTGTAGTCCTCGTCGATATCAATTATCTACAATCTATTCCAAGCCTGAAATGGGTGAAAAAGAGGGTGGTGAGATTATAAAATCCCAGTGAGTAAACAAATATCATTTAAAATATCTAAAGGCGAGTAAAATGAGACTATTAAAACATTTCATCAAACTGTAATTTATCATCTTTCGACTTATTTCAATGAAATGAAATCAATTTATTTAAATCAAGTAATCAGTGTGACTTATGAACTTCTTAAAACTTTGGCTCGTGCCAAAATAATTATCATACTCAATTATCAGGGATACCTTAATCGAGGGCTATCCTAACCGAGTCCGCCAAGGCTGTTAAAAAGTTATGAACACATAAATCATGTTTTTACTTTGAAAATATAGTCGTTCCTTGGCGTTGGCCGAGTTCCCCCTCACGTGGTGGTTTGGCGTGAAGTGAACTCTAAAAGTTATACCTCAGAAGTTACCCTACTCGCCTCTCCAACCGAGGTAAAATATAACGGGGTTTACCGTGCCCCTCTAATAGGCTAGTCCACGAAAACTCGCCTACTGCAGTAAGCTAATAATTATCCCACCAATCAATAAAACTCAATAACATGATATGGCAATTATTGTAATTCACAGCCTTTCAAGGCAAACAACCAAATCCGTATTTCAATACAATTGTCAACCAGCCAATCATTCTCAATTTATCATAAGCCAATCAATGTAAACAATCATAAATCTACAGCATACTAGTGGTCTCTAATTACTGTATTTTTCAAAATTGTTATTTTGTTTCAAGACAATTTATAAAATCATTTTATTTAAACATATTTTATTTGTAAAACCAAAAATTAACCATTTAAACTCATTTTCATAAAATTCCACCAAAACCGATTAAAATCATACTTTAGATAATTAAAATGATGATAAGGTTACTCATAGTACTAAGAGTTCGATATACTCTTATACCCAATCTTCGGGCACAATCTCTTTACTCTTGTTAGAAGGCTCACCACCTATACATCATACGTGACATGAATTTCAATAACTTGTGTCAATTTATCATAAACTATTTTAGGCTTTATAAATCTATATGAATGCACGAAATGTGATGCAAAATGTCCGAATAGCCGTTTAAATACGGTATTCGACCTAATTCGCACTATTCTCGATGTAATTAGCTAAAATCTTCAATTTAACTCCAAATTAATTCTTCTCACTTTCTACACTCCAATTATACCTAAATTACCCCAGTGACTGTGAATGAGATTCAATTTATCAGTCCTGGGTCAATAATCACACATGTCTATACGTTGAGAAAAATTCAAATTTTCACACCAAAATTTCCCATTTAATTTCTAGCCTCACCAAACATCAATTATCACCCAAATATCATGAAATATCATCAATTTCAGCCACAATATCCTCCCTAGAAAATTCGGCCAATGATGGTGATGGGGGAAAATGAATTTTTTTTCTTGTTGTTTTGTTTCTAAATATGCTAAACTAACTAAAAACACTAACATAACTTAAAATCAAATCAATCCAACATCTTTCTCTCTCCATACCCATTTTGACCAGCTATGAATTCACCATGACAACATGAAATTTAACCATGGAAAATAAGGAGAAATGCATGGGAAAGGTAGATCACAAGTCAAAATCAAGAAATTTTACCTTTTGTCACTTGTTTCCTTGAATTTCCCACACTTTTCTCTTGAAATTCTTCACCTAGGGTTTTTGTTTTTCTTTTCTCCTTTTGTTCTTCTTTGTTCTTTGTTTGGCCGGCCATATGAAGGAAAATAGGCTGATTTTATACTTATTTTAAAGCTAAACAAATAATGGCTATAAACTTGACACATGTCACCACATTATTGGTCCATTTTTATTTCTTAACTATTAAGCTTTCTCTCTCCACCATATAAATTCCTTCAATTATCCATGATAATATTGGATAAAATTCATATGCTGGACAAGTGTCCTGGTGGTGAAAAATTACTGTTTTGCCCTTGGGGTGGTAAAATTACCATTTTACCCCTATGCTCTGAAAAATATCGAGATTACAATTTTTCACTTCTCAACCTCAAATCATACTCCAATAAGTCATATATTATCAAAATCTTTCAAACAATTTTCTATTTTGTCCTCGAGTGGCAAAATTACCATTTTGCTTTTAGATAGTGAAATTTCCAATTTGACTCCAAAATGGTGCTCGAACTCCGAATCACCATTCTAAGTCATTCTAGGATTTTAAAATTTTCAATTTCACCCTAAGATCTCTATTTGATCTAGTTCGAGGCTTAAATCAACTTTGTTATACCTCTAGGTACAATACCGCCTTTTGTAAATTTTTTGGGACTCTCCAAGCATGCAAACATACTATCCATCACATGTATGTCATGACAAGTATTTTATAGAGTTAGGCTTTACAGCATTATCCCCCTTAAAATAAAATTTTGATCTCAAATTTTCATTTACTGAACTCAAAGAAAAGGTAAGGTGTTGTCTTCTTATCTGATGTTCAACTTCCCATGTCATCTCTTCCATTCGAGTATTCATCCACAATACTTTAACCATTGGGATGCTCTTATTCATTTCTGTACGTATCCTCATATTTATGTTTACCTCACATTTATGTAGCTTCAATCTTCTTAATCATATTAGTCTATCGCGTACGGCTTAACCGCGCTACAGATTACATCTCCTTGATACCATTTCCTTAACTATCTCCCAAAGTCTCTTATATCCACGCAATTCAGCCTCTAATGGGATTTCTTATCGTTACGCTACCTTTATCACTTGTCAACAATCAATAATTCCCACTTCAGAATACTCTTTCCATATTACAACTGCTTCCAAATCAATTTTTCTCCTAAAGGGGTGTGCACTACAATTCTTATTCAAGCATTTCATAATACAGAAGGATCAAACACTCTTTATTTGTCCATATATATATTTAACATCACAGATAATTCAAATTTGATAACCATTAGTAACCATATTCTCAAAAAGAAAACTCTAGTACCTTCAGGATCGAGTACTTATTAAGTAAATCTCTTCTATTACCACGATATATTTAAATAAATGAACCTACTTTTGGATGTATCCTTATGGACTTAATCAATCCTTATAATTCCTAGGTCATAACCAACTTGTTAGTTATACGTCACACACAAACATATCTAACTTGTGACTTCTCAAATTTTTCTCCAAACACTAGATCTCATGGCCTCATTAGTTTATCAATCTGAAGATGAAAATAAACATTTATCTCCCCTCAAGTACACTTTAAAATCAAAGTATCATTTATCAAGATATTTTTTATATCAACTTCCTTCAGCCCTTTTTACCTTAGAAGATTAAATCCATAATCATTCATTTTGAGTCATGGGCTTATGCTAATCAAGGCAAATTTTCACACTTTCGATTACTTGAAGTCGATTGCACATATTCCATTCTCATATGAGAGTTAACCACTAGTTGGCATCATCCCCAAACAACACCTATTATATAAATCAAATTTTTATAGTCAAAGTTCATATTGGAGTAATTCAACCCTATGTCATATCTCATCACCAAACCTTTACTTGTACATGAGTACTTGAATTTTTGAATCATCATTTCTTTTCTAAGTAGATCTTTACAGTCCCCGTAGCGTGTTTCTATTCCCTTACACATAATAGTGTCATTTAATCAAACCGTATCATCCTCATTTTCTAAACATTCGAAACACAATTCAACCTTTGCCTACCATTATCAAATACTTTGCCTTGATAATTACTTAAAAATAAATTGAAACTTGTGGGGAAGTACATTTCACAATTTGTGCTTTGCGTCTACAATTATTTCAAGACCAGAACCTCATCGGGTCCATAAATCAATAGGATAATCATTGCCTCAAACTAGTATTTCGAAGTATACTTATACTTGTATCCCATCCTCATACTTGTATGACATGTCAGTCACAAGTCTAACTTGACTGTATAGCCATTTGCTCCTTAAGCTTTAATGTTTTCTCATTGCGAAAAGTCTTTCAAATTTATCACATCAGAGTATTCATAAGATGGATACATATCCATATTTTATAGTTCAAGGTCTAACGCAGTGAACACCATCTCATCATTAAAGTTCTACCCTTATATATCGATCATAGCTCCCTTACACACTTACCTATACATTCTTGGTTTACTTACAAGCCACTCATGGCCATCCAACTTTTGACCTCTTATAGTAAGTCAAACTAATATATTCTCTTATGCTTTTCCATACGCTTCCTTTAATAAAGTTCCACTCTTTCATATGAATATAACATCATTCTTCCTTAACCAATTTACAAATTGTACTTGAAATTGCAAGACTTAAAACTAGATTCTCCTCAAGTACTTTTCAATATTAATACTAATATCACTCTCAGCTTATAGCTTTCTTTTTATAATTACATAACTTAGTGCTTGCTTTTACAAGATCCACGGCAGAACTTCTCTTGAGTATTTCCTTGAGGATATATATCTTAAACTTATGTCTCACAACATGTGATCACTTAACCCATAACTTAGCCATTTATGTGGCATCCTCTTTGGGGCCCACTCCAAGGTATTATTATGTCTGGGTCCCCATCACTTGACTTACTTGTTTCCGTTGCACCTAAGGGCGACACGACAAGCCCTACAGGACCTTCTAGCCAAGTTTCGAACCCCAGACCTTTTTGTTCCCCCCGAAGGGAACGCCTTTAACCATTTCAGCTTTAACTCATTCATATCGATACCTTCCAAAACCTTAAAACTTCAATTAACAAAACTTAGAATCAAGTTCAATGACTTTAGGTAAACTCGTAAGTTTAACTTCACATCTGTCTCATTTTATTCATGCGTCCTAGACATGAAGTGTTCTTAGCACCCCGGCATGGTGGCTGTTGGAGTTTACTTAATCAATGTTATTCATCTATATTTAAGGTTACTACACTAATCATTCTCAACCGTTTGGTTTCCCTCCAAGCTTACGTCACAATTTCCATGACCATTTATATCTTCTTGTGCTCATCACATAAATTAGGTAAAGTCAATATTTTCAAATTCATCTCATCCTATAACACTTGTAATTCGTTATTCATACTTCATCACTTAACATTGATATTCCTCATCGATATCTCATACCTTCATCTTTCTTTACACTTATATTCACAATCCTCATAGAATCAAAAATCCATTATAAGCGTCACTTATATCCTTTCAAATTTTGTAGCTGCAACTGAAATTTCAAATTTCACCTTTTCCATATTAACATTGATATGCCTTTATCATAGCATACAGTGCAAATTTGATGAAGGAATTGTCTCCAATAACTCTTAAATACATAATTATCAAATTATACGCCACTAATTTTAAGATCTTGACTTTATTCATCAATAACCAATCACATTTATTAATTGAATAATTTACTTAGTTATCACACCTTGCCTTTGCGATCATAAGATCAAAGTTGGCCTAAACTTAGGATACAGAAGTTCTCTCTCTCTTAGAGTATATCCAAACATCAACATTTTCTAAATTCCTTACTTTAGGGAGATCACCTTCAAGACTGATCATGCGTATCATAGGCCACACTTTGAATCGAAGAAACTTTTAAATTGATCTTTCAAGTAATTCGTATATCAATCTCAATTATAGAACTTCATATGGCACTTAGACTAGATTCGACATTTCCAAGTCATTTAACCTCAAGCTGTCAATTCCACATCTAGTCCTTTAATTTCTTGGCTCTTCCTTACTATGAATAGCAAAGTTCAAGCTCATCCTTAGAGCAGATTTGTTTACTAACTTCTTACTTCATGACCACACATCAATTGTAATAATCATTGATACTTACTCTCGAGTTAATTCACGTGCTTATATCCATGAACTATAATAGGTCCAATCAATTCTTGAAATCTCACAATCTCTTAATTGAAATCAACACCACTTTTATATGGGCATAACAAGCTCAATTAACATAGTGTTCTTATCTTCATGCACATAAGTATAGGTTTACTCTTACCTCAATGCTTAATTTATACACTCCAAGTGAATTACAACTATCACTATTCATTCTAACCAAAGTACGCCCCTTATTACCATTATCACACATGCTCCTTTATATCAACCCCAATACAATCCATAGTCCCCAAATCTTTTTCCAATTGACAACCATGAGTTCAATTATAACTCCATCAAATGAGTAAATTATCACGACCTATTAGTCCAACTCCAAATTTCTCCATCCATAATCGGAGGGATATATCATTTCATTAATCTTTCATAAGGAGCATTCGTTTTAAGATCTCTTCAACACTGGCTTGTGTCATGGGTGGCATCTTAAACCCAAACAACGGTCCTACTTATGACCTTTGCATGACATTAACAAGGAAATGGATTACTGGGAACATGAGTTCTTATAGCTCCCATAAGATCTATAAGAGGAAACAAGAAAGTTTAGGCTACCTCAGGCTCTATATGCTGATGCATGTATTCTACTCAACCTAACCTGATTTAACTTAACTTAACTTGGGCCACACTGACACTGTAGTTTTTAAAACAACTTTGAAACAATTTTAAACCCAAAAGCTCTAATCTTTAAAACCAAAAACTCTGATACCACTAAAATTGTCATGACCTGAAACTCTCCTCGAGCCCGTGACAATCGTCGCAATGCCCCAATTGACACTCATTACCCAGAATGTCAACCAGAACCCCGTAAGGCTTTAATATCATCTTCTTATTTCCCCTGTGAGTAATCATTGCTGAATATCGCGTTCTAAAATATTTTAAGCAATTTTCAACTTAAAACAAATAAAATAATAATTTTCGTCTCATAGGGGTATTTTGGTCATTTTTCCCAAAAATCTCAAAATCAGTTAAAAATGTAGTATGTAAGTGGAAAACACATATTTCATAATCAAAAATAAATTTGGATGTCTGAAACATTCGTTTAAAATGAAATTATGACTATTAGTATAAAATAAAAATATTGAATAAAATATTCAATTTTCTCATAAAACAATATTTTAAGAGCACTGCATAAATAATTTTTACAGCGTAAAAGTAAAATAAATTCCTACATACTGTAATACAGATAACCAAAGTATAAAATTTAAATTACAGTGACACGTGGGCCCACGAATGACTAAAAGTATCAAAAGAAATGAACCTACAGTTTTTGGATGTGACAAGTCCAACTGTAGTCCTCGCCGATATCAATTATTTACAATCTATTCCAAGCCTGAAATTGGTGGAAATGAGGGTGGTGAGATTATAAAATCTCAATGAGTAAACAAATATCATTTAAAATATCTAAAGGCGAGTAAAAGGAGACTATTAAAACATTTCATCAAACTGTAATTTATCATCTTTCGACTTATTTCAACGAAATGAAATCAATTTATTTAAATCAAGTAATCAGTATGGCTTATGAACTTCTTAAAACTTTGGCTCGTGCCAAAATCATTATCATACTCAGTTATCAGGGATACCTCGATTGAAGGCTATCTCAACTGAGTCCGCCAAGGCTGTTAAAAAGTTATGAACACATAAATCATGTTTTTACTTTGAAAATATAGCCGTTCATTGGCGTTGGCCGAGTTCCCCCTCACATGGTGGTTTGGCGTGAAGTGAACTCTAAAAGTTACACCTCGAGAGTTACCCTACTCGCCTCTCCAACCGAGGTAAAATATAACAGGGTTTACCGTGCCCCTTTAATAGGCTAGTCCACGGAAACTCGCCTACTGCAATAAGCTAATAATTATCCCACCAATCAATAAAACTCAATAACATGATATGACAATTATTGTAATTCACAGCCTTTCAAGGCAAACAACTAAATCCGTATTTCAATACAATTGTCAACCAGCCAATCATGCTCAATTTATCATAAGCTAATCAATGTAAACAATCATAATTCTACAACAAACCAGTGGTCTCCAAATATTCTATTTTTCAAAATCGTTATTTTGTTTCAAGACAATTTATAAAATCATTTTATTTAAACATATTTTATTTGTAAAACCAAAAATTAACCATTTAAACTCATTTTCATAAAATTCCACCAAAACCGATTAAAATCATACTTTAGATAATTAAAATGATGATAAGGTTACTCACAGTACTAGGAGTTCGATATACTCCTATTCCCGATCTTCGGGCACAATCTCTTTACTCTTGTTAGAAGGCTCACCACCTATACATCATACGTGACACGAATTTCAATAAATTATGTCAATTTATCATAAACTATTTCAGGCTCTATAAATCTATATGAATGCACAAAATGTGATGCAAAATGTCCGAATAGCCGTTTAAATACGATATTCGACCTAATTCGCACTATTCTCGATTTAATTGGCTAAAATCTTCAATTTAACTCCAAATCAATTCTTCTCACTTTCTACACTCCAATTATACGTAAATTATCCAAATCAATTTATCAATCTCGGGTCAATAATCACACATGTCTATACGTTGAGCAAAAATTCAGATTTTCACACCAAAATTTCCCATTTAATTTCTAGCCTCACCAAACATCAATTATCACCCAAATATCATGAAATATCATCAATTTCAACCACAATATGCTCCCTAGAAAATTCGGCCAATGATGGTGATGGGGGAAAATGAATTCTTTTCTTGTTGTTTTGTTTCTAAATATGCTAAACTAACTAAAAACACTAACATAACTTAAAATCAAATCAATCCAACATCTTTCTCTCTCCATACCATTTTGACCAGCCATGAATTCACCATGAAAACATAAAATTTAACCATGAAAAATAAGGAAAAATGCATGGGAAAGGTAGATCACAAGTCAAAATCAAGAAATTTTACCTTTTGTCACTTGTTTCCTTGAATTTCCCACACTTGTCTCTTGAAATTCTACACTTAGGGTTTTTGTTTTTCTTTTCTCCTTTTGTTCTTCTTTGTTCTTTATTTGGCCGGCCATATGAAGGAAAATAGGCTGATTTTATACTTATTTTAAAGCTAAATAGATAATGGCTATAAACTTGACACATGTCACTACATTATTGGTCCATTTTTATTTCTTAACTATTAAGCTTTCTCTCTCCACCATATAAATTCCTTCAATTATCCATGATAATATTGGATAAAATCCATGTGCTGGACAAGTGTCCTGGTGGTGGAAAATTACTGTTTTGCCCCTGGGGTGGCAAAATTACCATTTTACCCCTATGCTCTGAAAAATATCGAGATTACAATTTTTCACTTCTCAACCTCAAATCATACTCCAATAAGTCACATATGATCAAAATCTTTCAAAAGATTTTCCATTTTGTCCTCGAGTGGCAAAATTACCATTTTGCCTCTAAATAGTGAAATTTTCAATTTGACTCTAAATGGGTCCTTGAACTCTGAATCACCATTCTAAGTTATTTTGGGATTTTAAAATTTTCAATTTCACCCTAAGATCTCTATTTGATCTAGTTCAAGGCTTAAATCAACTTTGTTATACCTCTAGGTACAATACTGCCTTTTGTAAATTCTTCGGGACTCTCCTAGCATGCAAACATGCTATCCAACACATGTATATCATGACAAGTATTTTATAGAGTCATGCTTTACAATCTCTTTTGTAATTATCGATACTTTTACTTTATAATATAAAAAATTCTCTTGAAAACATGTTCATTTTGACTCTTCTCTCCATACTACTTATCAAATCACTAAATAACTCAAAACATAAGATTTTTCAGAGGTAAAAGCTTAAGATATGGGTTCAAAACAAGAATTTTACAATCTCACCTAAGGTTCTACCATTTTATCCTCTAATAGAAAGTTAAGGTTTCATAGTTCAAGGGCTTATTTGGATATTTAGCCCTTTGATTTCAAGTTATATGTTAATGTATGAAATATAGTGAGTTAAATTGAATTAATCGTTTTATTAAGGTATAATGTTTTAAAAAAACTCCTAAACTAATTACGAAAATTCTAATAAACCTTATTCTTCTATTGCGTTTAATCAAGTATTTGTATTTTTATGTTGTGTCAAATAGGCCTTTATGACTAATGGTTGATTAATTGTCCTTAATTAAAACGACATTTGTTAGTTTATACCCATGTGGTGCTCACATGGAGGGTAAAAATGTCAAATGGTCATATCATATTATTACATTAGTGTGTCACATCATCATCTATTATGATATATTAATATGCTATATTAGCACCACCTGATATATAATGATAAGCAGTATTTTGACTAAAGATAGTTGTCAACCATTATTTATAAGGAACTATTTGAGTTGAAATAAAAGTACAAATGAATGAACACAATAAAAAATAATGACTTATTTAAATATTTTTAAATCGTATACCAACTTTTTAAAATATTATCCATTTTATTAATTTAAAATTCTTTTGTATGAAATGAAAAAAATGATTATTTTTCTTTTTAAAGTCTAAATAGGTAGATACAAAAAATTTTCGCAAATCAAAAAATTGAATGTAGTGTTTACAATACAAATTTTCTAAAGAAACGAAGTAATTCAACTATATCGAATGGTAGGAATTGTCTACTAGTTCAAATTTTAAAGAACTAAAATTTAATTTGGTTTAGATTTCTCTATTTAATAATAAATACTTTGGTTTGCTTCAAAATCTTCTCGAAACCAATTGAATAAACAAATGGCACACAATTTTTTTTGTCATACTTATAATTATTCTTTTATTTATCATAAGATGGCCACTTTACTTGGCCTACAACAAACCTTTATTGAATCATATGGTTGGTTAATTGACCTTTTATTAATGAACCCAAAAGATATACCCATCCCTAAGCGCATGATGATTCATCTTCTGCTCCTAATTCATCAGAAAACCAAGTTTTAGGATGAAAGATGATGGATCATAACTTTTATTTGAGAACATTTTAGGCACATCAAGTCCTTGGACATGGCATGGCTCAGGTCTGAGACAAACAAATAAATAAAAAGAGAAGAAAACGGTTCGGATCATCCCCAAAATAAGAGAGCAGAAGTAACAGAGAAAGAAAGTAGTAGATCACAAAAATATTTGATACAGCTATTATATCATATTTGGCAAATGAGCTTTCAAAGATATTGTGTCGGGTCAAAAAAATACAGTAACATGAGATGAAAATTAAGCACCACATGACATTCCTATGTAACTCCATTTTAAGTTTCCATAACTCGTGCAGAACCCCTGAAGGGGAAGCGACTTTCAATCAATGGCAATGATAAGAAAACCAACTGATACATACATAAGAAAAACAGGGTAGAGTGCAAGTGCTTTTCTCCTGGGATTGACAGCTGAACTCATGAAAGGGTAGGCAGCCCATGAGCTCCAAGCCAATGTCACACAGACCACAATCACTTTGACTATGACATTGTCCTTCAACATACAGATTAGGGCTCCAATATCCAGAGGGAATAAACAATACCCTAGAAGACTCAGACTCTGGAAAAAAATGATGTGCCCACCCTGAAACAGTGTAGAAGAAAAAACCTCAGCAGAAGTCACACACTTACCATCTATGCAAGCTTTTCTATACCAAAATTTCAAAAATAATGGTATCTAAGTATAAGTAAAACGGGCATTCCTCCAGACCAGATATAACATTTAACTCAATTTCAAAAGCATGCTCACATAGTCAAAATTTTACGCTGTAAAGGATAGAGGCCATTACCAGTAGTAGTACATTCAACGTCAAGATTACAGCACCAGCTGCAAGCAGTGCAAATGCAACAGCAAATACCTCGGACTGGAATATTTTAAGAGGAGAAAAAGTTAGCATTGACTAACCGAAAACTATGATACTTTCTATAATAAACAGAAAATCGGATGTATATATCAGGGAAAAAGGATGAAAGGTCCAGAAACAAACGTAACAGATGCCTTTCATATGAAAAAAATATGCATAACAGAAATAACTTGAAAGAATATCAATGTCTGGTTATAGAAAACAAGTAGAAAAAATAAGGCAGGAAGATGAATCACAATTCACAAATATGACACAAGAAGAAGCGAGATCACAAATAATTGGAAAAAAAGGAAGAGATGATATCTCTTCAAAATGTAAAGCAACATCATCATGCATCAAAAAGTCTTGAAGGAATTTCATAGAAATAGGCAACCCAGCAACTCAGGCTATCTTCAAACTGTTCTAGATCAACCTCAATATTCATCGGTAGATATGATCATCTCGATCTCTAAACAGAAAAGGCCAAATGCACAAGCAATAGAACATATAGCTATGCAGACAGATGAGCAAGTAAAAGATGAGGCCACCTACATTAAGTGAGAACCTCATTTAAGGTAAAAAGTTTGTCCTAATCATCTAGCTTCTAAGTAATGACTGATGAGTATTAGATCTTATGTAGATTCTATGTCTTTGAAGGACAGGGAATGATCAACAGAGAATGGCTGGCATTCCAATACTAATAAGCTTATCAAAAGCGCCAAAACTGCACACTACAAATGATAATAGGAGCAGCTGAGTATTAGATCTTATGTAGATTCTATGTCTTTGAAGGACAGGGAATGATCAACAGAGAATGGCTGGCATTCCAATACTAATAAGCTTATCAAAAGTGCCAAAACCGTACATTACAAACGATAATAGGAGCAGCTGAGATTAACAATAAACATACTACTAGAAAGAAGCATAGATTATAGATTTGGCCAAAAATCCCAAGAAGTGCAACCTCAGTTCAAGGCTAGAGTTACCATAAAAAAAATCTCCAAACCACAGCCCACAGGAGTCACACAATGTTTTAACACATATGTTACATAAAACACTAGCAAAATTATCAAATACAACAGCAATTACAAACTAAGCCTTTTCTCTTGATGTGAGGTCAGCTGCATAGATATTATTGGGTCGTTGTGCTCTATTTTAAACTATTAAATGATGGAGACCAATTTGGAATAGAAAATATCCAAGTGCATGAAAGGGGAAAAAGAAATAACAGACAAGGTCTATCTATTTACAGGAGAATCCTTGTCTAATACCAATATAATGTGGCAGTGGTCGTTGGTACCAAAACAATGTGCTAGTTAAGTGCTAAATAGAAAAAGATTAGCAGCAAACCAAATCTTCCATCAGTAACAGCAGCTTCAGTCCATCCATCAAAGGGATAAAGTTATTTACAACCCTTATCCCAATCAAATCCTCATCTACGCAACAAGCTCCTTTTTACAAGATTAGCTGATTACCACAACCAACTGCTAATTATAGTAATCTAAAATGAATACTTACAATTCAAATCACTAATGCAAAGCACCTTTTAAATTTAGTTGTGAGGTATCATTCACGAAAAAAAGAGATGGTATCACTAAGGTGGTTGTTTTGTTTATTGCTTCTAGCACTTGCTTTTTGCTTCCAAAAGCAAAAGTCAAAAAGTGCATTTTGATGAAAAAGGAAATTATAATTTTAAAATAATTGAGAAAAAAATGCATAATTTTAGTTTTAGCTCGAACAATTATGTTAGAACCCAGTGTAGCATTTTACTGATTTGTTCATTCTTTTTATCAATTATGAACTTGGTTCCTCCCATTTTCTTGTAAATTCCTAACGACTTTTTAAGAAGTAATAAGCAAATAGCAAAAAGCAAGTAACAAGACAGAATAGTGGAACGTTTCAAAATTGAACTCCTTATTCTAAAACCTACCATGATTTATTATTATCTTTTGCGAGATCTACAACAAGTTTTACCGCCTTTTAACAGCTAAGAGTCAAAATTTCATAAGAAATTAATTATACGCATATCAAATGAATTTATCAAACCAAAGAAGAGAAAAGATAAAAATGCAAAAAAGAAAAAGGGGATAAATCGAAATGCAGTTTGACAACAAACCTTCTTAACGGAGGCGGACCAAGAAAGCGTGAGCCCCAAGAAGACAATGAAGAAGAAAGGACCCCAGAGATCCCAATCTCTCAACGCCTTCCCTGGATCTTCCCTGTACGGATTCGGAAATACCACGAGCTTCAAGTTACTCACGATCCTCGACAGATCTCTTTTCACCGTGTCCCAAACAGGCTCCGTTAGCGTGTTGGGCGGAGGCCCGAACCCGGTCGCTACGATGCTGCTAGAGTTACCAACAGGTGGAGGAGGGGGAGGGGCGGCAGGGACAGACGGCACTTTCTGATTGGAGGAAGATGAGGATGAGACTGGAGGCGGAGGAGGGATGTTGGATTGGATGAAGGGGGAAGAGGATACGGGTATGGAGGCCCGTGGTGGGCTTGGAGGACGGGCCGGAAGGACTGTGGCGGGGCCGGATTGGACGCTGGCGTTGATTAGATTCTCGATCTCGTCGATGTCCGATTGGGACGACGCGTGAAGAGGTATCGTGTCGCTATGCGAATTTGACATTTTTCTTTTTCTCGAAACAAAGGCAAAAGAGATGTGAGTCCGAGACAAGGAAGAAATGAACGAGAAGCTATTGCGCGTGCGTGTTCGAATCGTTAGTTGGGATTTTGATTTTTATTTTCATTTGCCCTTCTCTCTTGGAAAGTTATTGTTTGTTGCCTTAGTCTAGTTGGTAGTGCGTAACGATGTCGTTTAGGGGTTGACGCGACTGTGAAACAAGATTGAAGAAACGTGGAAGGAGTGGGACTAGATGGCAATACGGTAGGAGCACTAGCGTGCGGACGTCGGGGTTTTGGACAATTATTTGAAGGAAATGCGATGATAGACCTTTAACTTTATAAATTTATGTAATTAAGTCCTTAAAACTTTTATTTTTAGCACTAAGTAGTAGTTTCCAATGTTACCTTGCTAAAAGCTTAAATAAGCATTGTACTTGCTCCAATTAAAAGGTTGGGGGACATTTGGAGAGAAAGAAATATCATTTACCAATGAAAAAGAAAAGAAAAAAGCTAAAGAAAGTAAAAACAAATGAAAAAAAATCGAGATAGGAACCTATCCATCCATACTTTAAAATTGTATTTGTTTCAAAATTTCCCCGATCAATATATATATATATATACCAAATTATATCCTCACAGTTAATGTAATATAGGCACCAATTAAGTACATGTATAGAAAATAGTGACACTCAAAATTCATAAAAGGCTATGATCTTAAATATATTACTAAGTGCATTTATGAAAAATAGTGACATTGAAAATTCATTAATTCAAAAGAACACTATTCACCCTTTAGACCTTAAATCTTTAATTTAGAAGTTTATATCATAAAATATAAACTTAGGGTTTATCAACAAACCTATGCTATTAAGTTCACATACAATATTGGAGTCCTAATTTATTATATCATTTTATGGACAGTCTCGTCTCAACACTAAAGTAACTTAGTCTAATTTTGATAAAAGGTAAAATAAATTAGACAATGTAAGTCCACACTTTAATTAATCAAAAAAATTTAATAATCTATCACTTGGACTACATTATTTAAATTCAAATTTAAAAACAAATTTTCTTAAAAACTACTCACTAGTTTAAATAACTATAAACTTTATGACCTCAAAATAAAATAGATTGGTCTTGAGATTACTCCAAAATTCCTTCTATCCAATAAAGTTTATGACATAGGAGAATAGTAGTAACTCTAATTACATATACCACTCAATTCTATCAACTTAAAATTGACATGGTAGTGTAGCAATGAACACCAATGCTTTCTTGATGATCTATTTCATGTGTTATATTCATTTGTCAATTACATTATTCTCTACTTTATGCCACCTAAGCTTGCAAGAGAAATACTGTCACGACCCGGAACTCCCCATCGAGCCCGTGACAACCGCTGCGAAGCCTCGACAAACATTCTTCACCCTGAATGTCGATCGAAACCTCGCAAGGCTCTCGTATCAGCTTTCGCACTTCCCTGGTGAGCAATAGTTATCAAATAACCAAAATACGAAGGATTACAAATCATTTTCAAGTCATAACATAACATTTTTTTTTTGCTCACAGGGGCATTTTCTTCGTCATTTTTTGTCGAAAATCTCAAAAATTGCTAAAAATGTAATAGGTAAGCCGAAAAAATTATATTTAATGATTTAAAAAAAAGATTAAGTATCTAAAACGTTCATTTGAAGTGAAAATTTGACCAGTTGAATATAATAAAAATATTCAATAAAATAAAGTATTTTCTTGTAAAATAATTTTCATAAAACTATCGGTACATAATTCTTATAGCGTAAAAAATAATTATATTCATATATACTATAAAGCAAATAAACAAAGCATAAAATTTCTTTTACAGTGACATGTGGGCCACATCTATCCAAAATGCATCAAAAGCTAGAAACCTACAGCTTTTATCGATTCGAGTCCAAATGAAGGTACTTGTCAAAGTCAGCTAACTATGGAATCCCCCGAGCCTAAAATGTGAGGAAAAGAGAGTTGTGAGATTATAAAATCCCAATGAGTAAAAAGATACCATCTAACTATCTAAAGTCGAGTAAATAGGGACAATTAAAATAATTCATCATACTGTAATTTCATTACCTTTCTTCAACTCATTTCAACCAAATAAAATCAATCCATAAAAATCGAGTAATCAACTTAGCTTATGAATTTCTTAAAACTTTAGCTCGTGCCAAAACTCATACTCGGTGATACCTTGCGCAGGGCATCTAACCGAGTCCGCCAAGGCTGTTAAAATTTTGTATACACTTAAAATATATTTTAGTTTGAGAAAAATACAATCGTTCCTTGGCGTTGGCTGAGTTCCCCTTCACGTGGTGGTTTGGCGTGAAGTGAACCCTAAGCTTTACCCCAGGAGATACCCTACGCGCCTCTCCGTTCGAGGTAATAATATAATGGAGTTTACCGTGCCCCTCTAATAGGCTGGTCCACGGAACCCCCTCTGCAGTAAATAATTAATATATAATCCACCAATCAATAAAATTCATTCTAGCATGACATGGCAATTTATCGCAACCTAGCCTCTCAAGGCTGAATACACAGTATAAATAATTCTAACACCAAAATCAGTTTAGCCATTCATGCTCATTTATTGTCATAAGCCATTCAATTCAAAACCATAAATTTGCAACACAAACTAGCAGTCTCCAATTACTCTATTTTCAAAACCAATATTCGATTTTTCAGAAAATTTATAAAATCATTTTATAAAATCACAATTTCTCTTAAAACATAGCAATTTACCATTTAAACCCATTTTTCATAAAATCACACAATTGTATAAAACTACTCTAGATAATTAAGACGATAATAAGTTCACTCACAGTTCTAGGAGTCGATGTACTCCTAATCCCAGTCTCCAAGCACAATCTCTGTACTTTTACCAGTGTACTTTGCTCACCACCTATCCACAATGTACAATACATAATTCACCACATCAATGCTTGACCATTATAAAATCAATTCAGGCTCGGTATATATGCATGATATGATATACAACTTATCCGACTACCGCTTAAATGCGGTGTTGACCTAATTCGGCCTATTATCTCCAATTTAACTCCAAATCAATTCTTCTCACTTTCTACACTCCAATTATAACTAAATTACCTTAATGACTGTGAATGAGATTCAATTTATCAGTCTCGATAGTAAATTACGAAAATACCCCTAGTGGGTAAAAATCGTATTTTTTGCTCCGAAAATTTCCATTATTTTTTCTAGGCTCATAATTCATCATTTCTTAACCAATTCTCCTAAAATGAAAATCAAATTTATCCTCACTCAACACATAATAAATTCGGCCATTAATGATTGTGGGAGAAAATAAGTTCTTTTCTTGTTGTTTTGTTTCTAAATATGCTAAACTAACTTAAAACACTAACATAACTTAAAATTAAATTAATCTAACAAGTTTCTCTCTCCTAACCCATTTTTTCAGAATTAAATTCATCATAATAACTCAATATTCAACCATGGAAATCAAGAACAAAAGCATGGGTAAGCTAGGTATCAAGGAGAACTAAAGAAATTCTAACTTACCTTGCTTGTTTCCTTGATTTCTTCACTTTTTCTTTAAATTTTCCACCTAGGTTTTCTTGTTTTTCCCTTTGTTCTTCCTCTCTTTCTCTCTCTTTCTTGCTTTGCCGGCCATATGAAGAATATGGGCTGATTTTATGCCTTTTTAATA
The DNA here is from genome assembly GCF_000208745.1 of Theobroma cacao. NCBI lineage: Eukaryota > Viridiplantae > Streptophyta > Magnoliopsida > Malvales > Malvaceae > Theobroma > Theobroma cacao. The sequence goes on along the minus strand of NC_030855.1, from coordinate 7,745,646 downwards.
AGAAACAATAAAATAATAAAGGTATGACACATGTCATTTTCTTATTGGTCTATTTTTAAAATTTTAAAATTTTAATCCTTTTTATCTCCACCACACAACTAGTCAATGGTCAAAAATGAGGATAAAGGAAGACCATGTGCTGGAAAAATGTCTTGGTGGTGGAAAATTACAATTTTGCCCCTGGCGTGGCAAAATTACCATTTTACCCTTTTACTCCAAATTATACCGAAATTAAAAATTTTCACTTCTAAACCTCAAATCTTACTCAAATAAGTCAAATTATTTTCCAATAAGTCAAATGGGGCCAAAAAAATCTTTTCTAAAATTCCCATTTTGTCCCCAGGTGACCAATGACCATTTTGCCCCTAGATAGCGAAAATTTCGATTTGACTCCAAATTGATCCTCGAACTCCGAATCACCATATTAAACCATTATGAGACTTTAAAATTCTTAATTTCATCGTAAATTTTCTATTTGATCTAGTTCGAGGCTTAAATCAACTTTATTGTACCTCTAGGTACAATATCGACTTTTGTAAACTTTTAGGGACTCTCTTAGCATGCAAACATGCTATCCATCACATTTATATCATGACAAATATTTTTATAGAGTCAGGCTTGTCATCTTCTGCCCCACTTGGATCAACCATATGATCCTTCTTCTTGATTGACTTCGACATCAGGCTAAATATTAATATTTTAATATTATTTTATTCTAAAAATTTTATCTTGTCTCTTTGGTACCCGAAATACCTTATTATGCCTCACTTGACTTCTGAATCGCCTTTTATCTCACAAATTCTCCTCCGATAAAATTATTATTATTTTATTGGTATTTTCTCACTTACGAAATATTTTATCCTAAACTACTCATTTCGTCTTTTATCACTTCTAAACATTTTAATTGACCTCAATTTGCATTTGATCAACTTTATTTATCATCATATCAAAGTATGGGGTATTTCAAATACTTTATGGTTTATTCAGTAAACTTGTATGTTTGCCTTACATATCTCAAGATATACTTCATGTGTCAAAGACATACCTTTAAGGCTACCAATTTTTGTTATCACTTCATGACTTAAGTCTTCACATATGCAAAATGTATATATACATAATCACTACATGACCGAATATCATCCAATAATCAATATTAATAATATATTTGAATATATCATCAACAATGTGCTCAAACAAATTATGCATAAAGAATAAAAATAGAACAATATCAAATCCTCCCATTAACCAAGTACATCAAAAGACTTCATAATACCCATGTTAAAAACATGTTTCTTGAAAATGACAAGTACAATCCCTTGGTCAGAGGAACAACTATCATGTTTTCAGTCCTCAAATGTTTTACTAAAATGTCACATTTTTTTACAAGTTCTTTAATCATCAACTATTTTTGTTAGCTCAATTATGTTGAATAATCCAAAGGGGGTGAATTGGATTTCTAAAAATTCTTTTAACAATGTAAACTTCAAAACAAAATATACCAAATATGAAGATAATAACAATCTAATAGATATCCAATTGAAAAATAATGCAATAATAATAAAGAATAATGGGTAGAGAGATTTGCAAACTCAATTTATAGAGGTGTAACCCTTCCTTTCAGTGCCTGTGTCTTCTTCCTTAACTTGTTGAGGAATTCAATCCATTAATTAATGAAACGAATACAAATACCTTTCAAAGGCTAAGGTATAACATCTTTATCTTTTAAGGCTAAGATAGAATCTTTAACACTGTCTTTTGAAGGCTAAAATATAACCTTTCTGTCTTTTAAAAGGTAAGATAGAACCTTGAACACCACAATTTCAAGGTTAAAGAAAAACCTCTAACACTACCTAATTGTCAAGACTAAGATAAAACCTCTTATACTTTAAAAGATTAAGTGTTTAACAAACTAAACAAGCAAGATAACCCTCAAATAGGTAGATTTTGCTTAGTGAGTGTAAGATAATATCAAAATGTTACAATAGAATATGAATTGAAGGCTTAAATGCTTTGAAAGCTTGGAAGAATGTGAAGAAAGTTTCCTCTGAAGATTGTTCTTATTTATGCTCTTATTCTTCTTAAAAACAGGCCCAAAGTTGTTTTATTTATACTTACAAATCGCATTGGAGTCGTTGCATAGCGTCAAATGAAAAAAGAGTCGTTACTTAGCTAAAATTTTACTTTTATTACTATTAATGGACACTTTGAGATCGATCCCCTCTTTCATGAGATTGATCCTTACATTTGAAATTCAAATCATGTGAATGGAGGATTGATCCCTCAAATGGTGGGATTTATCCTTAACAGGCAACAAGGGATTTAAATGGCTTTTGTCCAATATGGATTGATCTTAAAAACCTTGGAATTGATCTTTGTAGCTATGGGTGAATTCCATTTTGCTTCTGGCACAATGGGATTAGTATTATAACCCGAGCGATCAACCTTTTTAATTATTGTTTTCAAAATCTTTTCAATCTAAGCCTTCTTCTTTAAAGACTTACCTTAAATACATAAGATAAATTCCATTAAGTATTTTAAGGTTTCTAAATGTTTCTCAAGCTTTTCAAAAACTTATTATTTCAAATTTGATCATTCTTCTTTTGTCATTTCAAAATAAGAATCAAATTAAAGTTAATAGTCTTTCCTTTTAGATATGACAAAACTTTAATCAAAATTTGCTTAACAAGAACTTCCTTTAAGCTTTTGTGAGAAAAGCTCCCCTTGAATTTACACATTCAAGTTTAGAAATTTCTAAGTTTAAGAAATGGTGAGAAAAGTAAAAATATTTTGAAAAACTCAACCTTAATAAGTTCAAGGTTCAAAAAGGTTAAAAGCCAAGCGTCAAGGTCAATCTTAAAGCATTTTTAAATTAAGAATTGTCAAACCCTGTTTTATAAAATAATTACGACGTCATTTACATGCTCAATAGAATGGTTACATATTTAGGAAGTTTGAAAAAATCGTTGAAAGACGATATTGCCCCTAATGGTATCATTAAGTCGATTAAGTCTCGAACTAGTTCAAATAGAAATTTTAAGATGAAATTAAGAATTTTAAAGTCCCAAAATGGTTTAATATGGTGATTCGGAGTTTGAGGATCAATTTGGAGTCAAACCGAAATTTTCGCTATCTAGGGGCAAAATGGTCATTTGCCACCTGGGGACAAAATGAGAATTTTAGAAAATATCTTTTGGCCCCATTTGACTTATTGGAGTATAATTTGACTTATTCGAGTAAGATTTGAGGTTTAGAAGTGAAAAATTTTAATTTCGGTATAATTTAGAGTAAAAAGGTAAAATGGTAATTTTGCCACCCTAGTGGCAAAATTGTAATTTTCCACCACCAGGATATTTTTCCAGCACATGGTCTTCCTTTATCCTCATTTTGACCATTGACTAATTGTGTGGTGGAGATAAAAAGGATTAAAATTTTAAAATTTTAAAAATAGACCAATAAAAAAATGACATGTGTCATACCTTTATTATTTTATTGTTTCTTTATAAAAAGGCATAAAATCAGCCCATTTTCTTCATATGGCCGGCCAAGCAAGGAAGAGAAAGAAAGAGAGGAAGAACAAAGGGAAAAACAAGAAAACCTAGGTGAAAATTCAAAGAAAAAGTGAAGAAATCAAGGAAACAAG